>NW_020216896.1:0-4754 GCF_003070985.1 Temnothorax curvispinosus | reverse complement strand
ATCGTTCCCTCGCTCGCACGTCGCATTCGGCACGTCGCGGCGAGGACCTCCGCGAGGTATCATCTGAATCTGGAGCGCGCCCGAATCTGGAGCGCTCCCGCTCGCTGCACTCGTTGCAACCCTCATTGACACGGCGGCTAAGCGTAGCGGGCACGCGCGCCCTGCGTGATCTCGCCTCTCGCACGCCCGCCCTTGGCTCGACCATCGGCGTAATCGCTCTCTCGCTCGCACGTCGCATCGGCACGTCGCGACGAAGACATCCGCGTGATTAACTCTCTCAGAGTCGCTGCACTCTCGGTGCATAAATATAGTAGCCGCATTAATCGGTGCGGACCTTCGCAAAATAGAATAGCTGACGCGTACCACCTCATATCGCGTGATTGCGCTCTCGCTCGCTCGTCGTGGCGAAGACATCCGCGTGACCATAGGCGTACGCGCGCGTGCCGTTTTCTCGATCGGCATCGCACCGCTGCATAATCGTCGCAGCTCTTATAACAGAAAAACGAAATAATAGGCGCGTGCCCGAGCTCCGCGCGCGATTCCCCGTCGCATGGACGACGCGGCGAGGAGATCCGCATAATTGTGTACGCAAGTAGTGAAATTGTAAAAGCTCGTGCATGTGCCATTGTTCGTCTTCGCCGCGCCGAAATCCTGCATAAACGTTGCAGATTTCGCACGGCAATTTTGATAAACTCAAAGACGATCGAATATTCGAACATATTCCATCGCCTTCGATCACTTGTCCGGAATCGAGCCGCCCGCCCCCCTTTGGCCTTGGCGAGGTGCGGTGTTCTTCGCCTATTGATTCGAAATGTTTTGGTCTCGGCATTCCAAAACGAGGCATATTTTCGTGCGTTGTTGACCGGCTGCCATCCTCCTGACTTTGTCGACCCTTCGATTCGAAGTCGTTCGTGGGTTTTTCCGGCCGTCTTGCGCGCGTACACATATCTCACCTTGTTGACGAATTCGATCTTTCAACATGCCTAAAGGATATCGAGCGCGACGCGAATTGTGTATTCGTCGTATGAGGGAGATAGACCAATATTCGACGCTCGCAATAAACAACGTGGCTCAGAAATCGAATTTTCTCGAGCGTTATCCAACCGTGCGCCAAGTGGTCGGGGATTTTGAGGAAGCTCACCTCAGGATCATCCAAGATGCGACGGATGAAGAGTTCGCTGCCGAAGACGCGATTCGCGACGAGTTCGACCGAATGCGTTTCGCGGTGATAGGACGATACGAAGCGTTAACTGCCGCGGAGCGAGCAGCCGCACAACAGCCGTCGCGACCCGCGCCTACTTCGGCCATTAAATTGCCGAAGATCGATCTCCCTAAATTCGAGGGCGACCTCGCCCTATGGCCGTCCTTCATCGCTTTATTCGACACGGCAATCCACGAGAATTCTGGGGTCGCCGATATACAAAAGTTCCAATATTTGTTAGCCTCGCTGTCGGGAGAGGCTCTTGGAGTCGTAAAGAACTTGCCGTTGACCGCGGAGAATTACGTGATCGCGTACGATGCGCTTCGGGGGCGCTATCAAAACAGGCGGAAGTTGGCCACGCATTATTGGCGCGCCTTCGCACACGCCAAACCCTTGGTCGCGAATACCGCCGAGTCACTCCGCGCCCTGCTGGACGTGTTCACCGAGAACACGCGCGCCCTGCAAATGATGGGTTATCCGGTGGAGGCGTGGGATTTTGTACTATTGAACCACTTGTTAGAGAAGCTCACGCCTACGCTACGGGAGAAGTTCGAGGCGACCCATATGTCCGCGGAACCACCCCGGTATGAACAATTGACCACTTTTCTAGCGGGATATTGCACGGTGCTCGCGGCGGTGTCGGACGCTTTACCACAAGCAAACAAATCGAAAGCGCAGAATCAGTCGTCGAAGAGGGCCGCGTCGACAACCTCGCTCGTCGCGCAGGATGCCGCGTGCCCCAAATGTGGGGAACAGCATTTACTGGCTAAGTGCCCCGAGTTCTTAAAACTCTCGGCCAAAGACCGACATAACTTCGCACGCGAAAAGGGACTCTGTTTAAACTGCCTCCGGGCAGGACATAATCTAACGAATTGCACTAGCTCTTGGACCTGCCGGGCTTGTCAGGCGAAGCATCACACTCTCCTGCATTTCGAGCAGGCCAGCGTCCCGCCCCCCGCGAACGCTCCGGCGGCTACTCCGGTCGACGACCCCGCGGCGCCGGGGGATACCGGCGGAAACTAGACCACATTTGCATCGAGACATCATTGGCGCGCGCCCTTCGCCCCTCGGGATGTCTCTCGTCCGTTCGTCGTTGTTGTATGGGCCTTAGTCGTAGTTTTCATTTAGACGCCGTCGAGTCACCACACGCTCCCGGTCTCTCTCGTCACCGCCGTCTTGGCGTGTCACCACTCGGGTGTCGCCAAACGGCCGGACCTCATTCGGAGGTCTCTCGTTACCGCCGTCTTGGCGTGTCACCACTCGGGTGCCGCCAAACGGCCGGACCTCATTCGGAGGTCACACATCGTCACGCGTGATGTCTCTCGTCCGCACGTCGCATGGGCACGTTCGCGGCGAAGATATTCGCGTAATCGTAGCTCGTTGAACGAGGGCGAGGCCTTACACCCTCGCCCCGTTATCGTGCACCGTCGAGTCATCGTACACTCACGGTGTCCGAGGACACCGCCGTCTTGGCGTGTCACCACTCGGGTGACGCCGAACGGTAGAACCGCATTACCGCCGTCTTGGCGCGTCACCATTCGGGTGTCGCCAAACGGCCGGACCTCACTCGGAGGTCATGACCGGCGAGTCACTACCCGCTCCCGGTATAGTGGATATCTCCGTCTTGGCGATCTCCATGGTTTCTCCCGCTATCACGGAGGGCTACGGGTGTCGCCAAACGGCCGGACCTCATTCGGAGGCCAAAATTGCCGACGTCTTGGCGTGTGGCTCGCGCTTCTCCCGCGCTTACGGAGGGCTGCGGGTGCCGCCAGGCGGTCGGACCTCCGTCGGAGGTCGTCAAATGTTGCTCACACGCACGCCCCATTATCTCGATTCGCTTGACAACTCCATTAGCGCAATCAATTGGATCGCTTCGTTGTCTCGCATCCATTTGTGTTCGACCCTTCGCCTTTCGCGGATTTTGCAAATCCACTCGTTCAAATCTCGTTGCAAATAAGCGGATTCGTCGTTAGATAAAATTCGTAGGGTAATCGCGTATATCATACGGTCTACGATTCGATCCAGGGCCAAGCCGGTACCCGCGACCTTGGCCGTGGATCAACTCGAAGCGCATTCGGCGCTATTGGCGGTGGTAAAATTGGTTCAGCTGGAGTCCTTAGGCGAGGAAATCGATCGACTAAGGAACGGAAAGAGGCTCCCCGAGCCGCTCAGCAACTCGCTCCGTTTCTAGACCCAACGGGACTTCTCAGGGTGGGCGGCAGACTCAGCCACTCGGGACTGAGTTTCGAAGCCAAACACCCCGTGCTGCTACCGAATGCCCACCGACTCACGGAGCTCATTATCGAACAGGTGCACCGCGCCCACTTGCACCCCGGTAGACGCACGCTCCAGTATCTGCTCGCCCAGCAATACTGGATACTCGGAGTCCATCGCGCGATACAACGGGTCCTCTCCGATTGTTACGGGTGCTTCCGAGCGAATCCTCGCACCCTCCAACCCCCCATGGCAGATTTGCCGGTCGAAAGGGTTGGCGCGGTCAAACCGTTCTCGATTAGCGGCGTGGACTTCGCGGGTCCGTTTGCGATAACCCCCCGCCGAGGCCGAGGAGACTCCTCATTTAAGGCATATGTATGCCTGTTCGTATGTTTCGCCGTTAAGGTGATCCACCTGGAGGTCGCGTTTTCTCTGTCCACGGACTCCTTTCTCGCTGCGCTGCGACGCTTCGTGGCCCGTCGCGGACGTTGCTTCCTTTTACACAGCGACTGCGGCACCAATTTCGTGGGAGCATCGCGAGAGCTCGAGCGCCACATGTGCCGCGCGGCGGAGCGAGAAAGGATAAAGTGGTCTTTCAACCCCCCTCTGCGCCCCATTTCGGGGGCCTCTGTGAGACAGGAGTCAAGTCCGTCAAGACCCATCTCCGACGGGTGGTGGGAGATCAAATCCTGACGGTGGAGGAGTTCACGACGGTCCTCTCACAGGTCGAGGCCGTCCTGAGCTCCCGCCCCCTCTGCCCATTAAGTACCGATCCGTTGGACCTCGAGGTCCTTTCTCCGGGACACTTCTTAACCACGGAGCCCCTCGTAGCGGTCCCCGCGCCCGATCTGACCCCGCTGCCGATAAATCGTTTAGGCCGGTGGCAGCTGGTACAGCGAATTCATCAGGACCTTTGGAAACGTTGGCACCGGGAATATCTCAACACCTTACAACAGCGTCCCAAGTGGTGGACCTCCGCAAACCCACTCACCGTGGGCGCCTTAGTGCTCATTAAAGACGACAACGCGCCCCCCTTGCGCTGGAAGCGCGGCCGAGTGGAGGAGCTACACCCGGGTAGCGACGGCGTCCCGCGCGTCGCCACGGTTCGGGTCGCGGACGGCTCGATTCGGCGTCCCCTGGTGAAGCTGTGCCTTTTACCCATGGGCACGCCACCCCGGGCGACCGACGCCGAATAAGAAAATACAACACGTTGTATTTTGGTGGGCGGTATGGTTGGCGCTCACATGTAAATAATGTACATAATTGTAAGATAATCGTTAGTCGCACCTGTGCAATGTTTGATATGTTTGAATTGCGTTGATACTCGTTGTATATTAGT
>NW_020216895.1:695-1551 GCF_003070985.1 Temnothorax curvispinosus | reverse complement strand
AAACCTCCCACAATGTACATGTATTTGCAGTAATAAGAAATGAATAAAATGCATTTGCAGTTAGAAACGGATAGAGCGGGCAAATCATAATTGCATGCAAATGCAGATAGATATCCTGCCTGGTTTTGCAATCAGATGCGGATAGACATTCAAAACTGGTTGCGTATAGAAACGGATAGGATTCATAATTACGTTTGCGCATAGATTCGGATAAGTTCCGTTCCGTTAGGAATCAGTTAGATGCAGTTAGCCTTTCCCCATCGTCTTTGCGTACACAGTCTTATAGAATCTGCAACACTTTTCATCTGTTTCTATCCGTAATTGCAGGGAAAGAAACGCATAGTAAAGCAGTCAAAAACGGATAGAATGCACGTTCTATCCATTTCTAACG
Organism: Temnothorax curvispinosus; assembly: GCF_003070985.1. Classification (NCBI taxonomy): domain Eukaryota; kingdom Metazoa; phylum Arthropoda; class Insecta; order Hymenoptera; family Formicidae; genus Temnothorax; species Temnothorax curvispinosus. The sequence goes on along the minus strand of NW_020216895.1, from coordinate 1,160 downwards.
GTAATTTTTACCAGGGATTTGAAAAATATTTTCTGTAACGTTCTTAAAATATTTTAACAACATTCAGAAAAATCATATTACGAAATAATATTTTTCAAATATGTGTATAATATTATTAAACAACGTTTAAAAAATACACATATAGTCAATATTTCTAAACGTTATTTAAATGTTTCTTGCTTACTGGGATATCTGTATCTATGTTTAATACTATTATTTCTTTTAAAACAATCTTTGACTACGGTCATAAATAAATAAGTCTTTTTCTGCAAAACTATATAGATTGTTTTACAAGATGGGAAAAGTGTCTTTTGTCAGAAAAAAAAAAAATAAACTTATGTTGATTATGTAAATTAGTAAAAAGAGCGATTAAATATAAGTCCCAGCAAACACAGAATACACCGAATGCGCAATTTGATAGCAAATTAAGATATATACCTATATATATATACCTATATATATATA
>NW_020216895.1:0-595 GCF_003070985.1 Temnothorax curvispinosus | reverse complement strand
AGATAAATAGAGAGAGAGAGAGAGAGAGAGAGAGAAAGACCCTAGTTTACATCGTCGAAACGTTGGTACGCGTATTAAATTTGGTGCGCATGAAAGCTTTAGTACGGGCGCGTTTACATCGAATGTACTAAGCATGTACTAAGGGAAAAAAATAATACGAATTTAATTTATGTTGATTGCCTCCTACTGGTGGTATTGAGAATAGCAAATTAAGTTTATTTCGCAAGTGATGTAGCATTTAGTTGAATGAAAACAAGAAAATATGAATAATAATAGTGTGTCGAAGTGTATGACCAGGTTTTTTATGTTTCAAAATTTACAATATACTCGAAGAAGACGCATGATGCTAATAATAAGAGCAAAACGGCGAGCCTTATTACAACGTCTACTAAGGTTATGTTTGGAACAAAAATTTAATTTAATTTTTATGTGGAAAGTAATAATAAACAATCCGATACCTCCACATACAATACAGGCATACAATACAGAAGAATATGGATGAAGAAAAGAAGTTACGAATTTTGGGACTCTATTGTATTAAATGAATATACCCAGATAACAATTCGTGCGGGGTCATATTACCTTCACGGCGTGA
>NW_020216894.1:0-2418 GCF_003070985.1 Temnothorax curvispinosus | reverse complement strand
GCTCCACATTTGTTGGGATTGAAAAAAAGTCGAAACCCTTTTTCATGCCTATTAGTGCAGTTAATTGCAACGCAGCCAGGCATTTTGGAAGCAGAAAATACGAGACCGAAATGTGTATTGACATTTACGAAAAGGTTATGTTTTCACATATGGTTGGAAGAAAAATGGCGGACGAGAATACCTACTTTTTTAGAGCTCTAGTATAACCTGAAAAGTACACTGTGTATTATAGTCATTTACGCTTTATGATATATGCATATGTATATATGTATATATATATATATATATATATATATTAAAAATATAGAAAAAGCGAAAGTATAACTTACACGTGTATTAATTACACTTATATATTTACGCATTTTTTGTCAAACAATTTGTCGTTTTGGAATAAAATACGTGCTAATACGTGCGGCGCAATAAAATCTCGACTTCTAGATATTTCCATAATCAAGAAGATGTCGTAAAAATTATAACTTTCCTACATCGTTTTAATGACATCAATAACGCCACTACAACATGGATATCTACCTGATGACATCTTTTGGACTACAACAAAAGGCAGAAACAGCGCTACCAATAGATACCTTTTGGACAACTTTTATGAAGATACTTTCGGATAACATTAAATTGATGATTTTTCGATGCCTTAAAACAGCCATCTATAATCGGATAAAGTAAAATGGTGACTTTAGGATAACAGGTTTTCCTCTCCATTAAGATATCATAAAAAAGACATCATTCGGATAAGGGTGCTGTCACATGGCAGTCAGAAATTCGGAAAACGGAATCTCGGAAAAGTAACGGAGAGGGGGTCAACCAATCAGAGTCAGCTCGATCGGTGCGATTTTTCAAGGGCCGGGCTCCCCATGGTACGACTTTTACGGAAAACTAAATGGCATTCTAACCTTAACATATTTTTAAATTAAAAAAATTTCTATATAATTTTAGAGTATAATAAAAAATACGTCAAAGCTTTATTTTTTAATAGACTCTACTACTACGGTTATCTTTTTTCTTCTAAAACAATAAAAATAATTTTTTCAATTTTTATTTATTCCGGAAATATCAGTCCATGGGGAGCCCAGTCACAAAAATTTCGGACTGACAAGTCCGCAATTTTTGCATGTCTGACAGTATGTACATTAACTATTTATGTATTAAAAATTTGTGCATTTATATTATTTTGTAGAGATAAAGATCATGAAATGGAAAAAAATTAAAATACTTTTAACGAAAGAAGTTAAGGATAAAGAATTTTACTTTATATACCCCAAGGGGCCTTAAAGGGCGTTTTTGAAGGGACGTACCCAACCCTAACCTCCAATTCATCCTACTACCTTACTGTTTCCTACTTTCCTACTTTGGACCAACGGTTTAACGTCTCTTCCGAAAGACGGAGCCCAGTTTTCTCCGTATCTGCACGGAGGGGCGCGGTTTTTTCGGAAAAAACTTTTCCATGATTCATGGCTCTATATAGTGGACTCAAACCTGGTTCCTCAGATTACGAGTCTGGCGCTCTACCACTAGACCACACCGCTGCCCTAACGAAAGAAGTTATTAAATGCATTTAATAACTTCTGACCCCCTCTCCGTTACTTTTCCGAGATTCCGTTTTCGGAATTTCTGACTGCCATGTGACAGCACCCTAACAGTAAACGAGATATTGATTTAAAGGCATCCATTGGTCATCTTATGGTAAAATCATATAGGCAACCTTAAAACGACAACTTATAGATACCTTTTTAAAATTAATGCTACCTGGGGAGTGACTTTCAGAAGGTTTTACCAGGCGGTCGTTTTTTATTAAAAAGTTATTAACAAAAAAAGTTTGAAAAATATAGCAGTTATTTTGAGTATTCAAAAATTTTGAGTATAAGCTGTAACGACCTAACTTTGTCATCGAACGCGGACTAGTTCGCTGAGACGGGAGTTCGACTGAAAGGCCCAGAGATAATAAATAAGTGTGATTGCATGCAAAATGATTTATTCAGTTTTAGTCTACAAAATGATGTAAGCGCGGTATATTACAACGGCGGGGTAGTACAGGCGCACTCGGCACGAGGCGGCGCGATAGCGAAACGCGGTATTACAATTGGGAATGGCTAAACTGCGATACGCTATCTGGTGGCGAAAACAGAACTAAAAAGAGTAGGTCGCCGGCTGCCACATAAATAAATCGACTTAAAAAACTATACACATAGTGGCACTCCCCGGAAAATTTTACCCCTATTTCATATACTTTTGTATACTTTTGTATACTTGTAGAGTGACAAGTGACCTACTCTCTCCGGCCATTTTGCCTTGTGACGTCACGACCGCCAATCCCAATAGCCTACGGACTCGGTATATTACAACGGCGGGATAGTGCAGGCGCACTCGGCGCGACGCGGTGCGATAGCGGAAACGCGGTATTAC
>NW_020216893.1:0-1698 GCF_003070985.1 Temnothorax curvispinosus | reverse complement strand
AATTTTGAGGATGATTTGACTGAATTCGGTAATTTAGCCACGCACCATTCGAAAGCTTACATTTCTCTGTAAATTTTAAGAATTTTTTGAAAATTTTTAGATCAAATATGAAATGGGCAGCATGGGGGTAACGTTGAGAAAGAATGACCCATATATATTATATATAATATATATATATAATATATATAATATTTTTTTAACTGGTGCCAATTCCCCCATTATGCTCTAAACATTACATATAAGAATTGCTTGTAATCTTTAATTACAATTTTTTTATCTGTAAAAGTATACCTGTAATATCGACAAGCTTTCAACATATTCTCTTGGCAAAATGTGATTGACCGCTGCTAAGCCTTGTCCAAGCTTTATATATATTCCACCGTTCTGTAAGCATCCCTGAACGATTCGATCGGCGGACCTTCGATGAATTTCTGATTCTGTATAACCTATTACAGGGGCAATCAAATAATCCATAGATATCGTTATACCGATCCTCATTGATCTTGTAAATCTAATCAAACTTCCTACAACGCTCTTTACATTTCTTTTTCTTCTTGAAGGCAAAAGAGAATAACTAACGCCTAATAATGCCACTCCTGCAACAATTCACAAAATTATTTACAATAATAATCATTTATCCTTTTTTTATTGTTAATGGTTAATTAATATTTACGGAAATATAAGAAATAAATAAGATAAAATAAAATAAAATAAAATATACGGGAAAATTGTTCCACGTCAAGTAGACAAGTATCTGGGTAAAATTTATTGATTCGAAATAAGACGTTTAAGGGCTCAAAATTTTCGTTTTTATGTACCTATTTTAAAGGCTGTTTTACACTTACGTAAACGTGGTCGTAAGTAGTTGTAAGAGTGTTGTACGGCGTGGTTGTAAAGCGGTACTGCGGTTGTAAAACGTGTTGTGGAAGATGTTTGAACTTCATCTTTCACGACTACGCCAGATGTGAACGTAAGAGCCAACCAATCAGATTGCTAAACCGTCCACATTTGAAATACACATTGCACTCTGATTGGTTGCTTTAATCAAGTTTACAACGTATCGTTACTCTATTGTAGATTGATCCGTTGTACAAGATTCACGACTACTACTACTCCTACACTCCTACTCCTACAACCCTACGTTTACGCAATTGTAGACCGGGCTTAAGAGTTTAAGTGTAGTTTAAGAAAAAAACGTGGGTTTTTGAAACATTCAAAATAATTGCTCCAATATGGTGGCTGGAGTAGATGAAAAACTTACGTCTGTGAAGTTGGTTTCCCTTTTTCAAAATTCGAAAAAATTCATTGGAGTTCTGAATGCCCCAGCAAGAGTTCTAGAGTTCTCTATTGATTTTAGAAAAAGTTCCGTCATTTAAAGTGACGAAAACGCCATTTTAAAAATGGGGGGCTAACTTCACAACGCCCCTATTTTCGAAAAAATAAACTTTTTATGGTAGTTCCGGAAAGATTTCGACGAGTTCTTAGAGTTCCCTATAGGTTTTAGTAAGAGTTCCGTTCAAATAACCCCAAAAATCTATGATAAAGTGAAAAAAAAATTTTCCCATTAAAAAAAATCAATTTTTTATGGAAGATTTAGAAAGATTTCTGAATCTTTCTGAATCAAAAAATTTTGATCAGATACTTTTGTTCCATTTGACGTGGAACGTTCCATACACACACACACCCACACGCACGCAC
>NW_020216892.1:0-3498 GCF_003070985.1 Temnothorax curvispinosus | reverse complement strand
AAATATGTAATTATATTAAGTAAATAAGTTATTGGAAGTATCTAAATAAATATTTTCTTGGATCTAAATATTTTTTTTAGTGTAATAATTAAAAATAAAAGAATATATCAAAAAATATTTTAATTGATATTAAAATGAAGGAAAAAATTAGAAATAAAAATATTTTAATATATATAATATTTTAATAATTTAAATATACATATATATATATATATATATATATATATATATATTTATTTATTTATACTCTATGTATACCTAATAGTATATGTATTATAAAAATATATATAAATATAAAAATATAAAAATATTTTAATAAATAGATAAATAAATATGAAATATTTATCTATCCACTAAATAATTTTTTATATTATATATTTACATATAAGTATGTATATGTATACATATACATATGCATATACGTGACGCATATGTATAGGTATATATTCTTTAGTTTTTTAGTTTTATTTTTCAATATTTTATTCTATCTTATTCTGTTGCTCTACGCAAGCAGCATCTCTTTTACTTTTAGCCACATATAAAATTGACCTATTAGCCATATAAACTTTCTCAACATTTTAAATTACTTCATAAATTTCGCATTTAGTAGTCTAATCCAGCCATAAAATCGCTAAAATTTCAGTAGATACAAATTTCGATGCTGTAGACACGCAAAAGTGACCCTTACGTGCGCTCGAGAAATCTTTCGTGGCGTCAAAAATTATTATCATCTTCATCGATTCAATCGTCCCATATTTATGAGCCGATCGTCCACATATAGCGTCCGCTATTCATGGTACGTCTCCAAGATGAGAATTTCTCAAGCGTACGGAAGCTCAGTGCAATCACATCGCTTTTAATCCACGATTTAATAAGCGTCATACCTGTTAACGCGCGACGCGTCATGGCGCTCGCTCACCGCCGTCGACCCGGCGCAGCCGGAGTCGGAAATCATTCGTCGCTATCTGTCTCGGTTGTCCGCGTCATCTCGTCCGACTGCATCCTCCCGCTTCAGCCCGACATCCGCTCCACGGTGAGCACTCATGTTTCGGCGAGCCAACGATTTTTGCGCGAAAACTCAGTAAAAGTGTCGCGGAAGAGAGAGCCGCAAGGAAACGCGCGCCCGACGACTTTCCGAATGGATAGTCGGAGCTCGGAGTCGCCGTTCGAGAATCGCAGGCAACCCGACATTCGATAGTATCGAACTCGACGACGGTTGCACCGCGCCGCGCGTAGATACGCGGTCGGCGGTACACCACCGCCGCGTAATGAGAATTAAAATATTCGAAGACGAATAGCCAAACGAGCGACGTTTGTCGAGAGGGAGAGAGAGAGGGAGAGAGAGGGAGAGAGAGAGGGAGAGAGAGAGAGGGAGAGAGGGAGAGGGAGAGAGAGAGAGAGAGAGAGAGAGAGAGAGAGAGAGAGTGTGTGTGTGTGTGTGTGTGTGTGGTATATTTCGGAGCAACAGACACACATCAACTATATAAAATAATAAACGGTGACAAAACTTTGACGTTTCAATTTGTAAGCATAATGCATTTAGTACATCTGATATGAATGACTTCCATGCACTAAATCTTCCGTGCAGGCGTCAAGAATTATTATCATTTTCATCCATTCGATCGTCCCATATTTATAGGATAATCGACCATACATAGCGTCCACTATTCATCGTACGCCTCTAAGACAAGAATTTCTCAAGCGCACGAAAGCTCATCGCAATCACGTCGCTTTTAATCCGATTTAATAAGCGTCTTACCTGTTAACGCGCGACGCGTCATGGCGCTCGCTCACCGCTCACCGGCGTCCGTCCGGGAGTCAGAAATCATCCGTCGCTACCTGTCCCAGTTGTCCGTGTTATCGCGTCCGACTGCATCCTCCCGCTTCAACCCGACATCCGCTCCACGGTGAGAACTCATGTTTCGGCGAGCCAACGCGATTCCTACGCGAAAACCCAGTAAAACTGTCGCGGAAGCGACAGCCGCAAAGTAAACGCGCGCTCGACGACTTTCCGAATGATCCGAACGCGATAGTCGCCGCGCCGCGCCGCGCCGTTCGAGAATCGCAGGCAACGCGCCATCGATAGTATCGATTTCCACGACTCGACTCGACGACTCGACGATGGTTGCACCGCCGCGGCACCGCGGTCGGCGCCGTCGGCGGTACTTCGTGGTGTGTGGTGGTGTGTCGGTGGGTTAGGATAGCTCGGTGATCTCGACGCCGGGATCTTCTGTTTCTTCCCAAGGAATCCGTGGAGGAATCGGCCTGAGCATTGTACGCGGAAGCCGCGCTTATGATCGGCCAATGGATCAGCACGCGGAGGAAAGTCGCACATTCGAGGTACGTGGCGCGTTTCGAGGTTATGGCGGCCGGGCTGTCAGACGGCCGCTCCGAGCAAAAGAAAATCCACTCTTTCGTCAAAATTTCTTTTCTACGAATCGTTCCTGCAAGTGCGGCCGAAATTTCCAGGCGAGATTATACGTGCGTGTTTCATGTGTCAAGGTTTATACTACACACGGTTCAGGATGCGAACGTTTCGGAATGGAAGAGTCGCGACGTTTCAATTTCATTTATTAAGAGTAAATTGAATTATTATGGAATATTATACGTATTAAAAATTGAAGTAACCTTTTTTTGTTGGGATAAGATAAAGCCGCGAGTCGATGGTTTAGTGGACGAGGATAATCGCGATAAACAATATCATTTCAACAGTATAATTTCAAACTTTAACAAAATATCAAGTAAAATTTGGTGCTAAGAAGAAACAGTTAAATATATTCTGCTATTGAATTTATCCTGCAAAATATTGTGATAATTGCTCGAAAACTGATTTCTTGTTTTTACGAATCTTATTTGCAGGCAATTTGTTTACATGTCAATTTTGATACGCGACCTGTTATTATTATCTGTTTTCCTCGTAGAGTGCGATAAGTAGACATTTGTAGTACTTAAAGAAAATTAAGATTTATTGTAGAAGAATATTTTACAATATAAATACATACAATTTTACATTCTGCTTACGATTGCTGGATTTGCGAAAAATAAAACTTTGTCTTATTTGAAACTATCCAAGCGTGAAGATAATATTGTGTACATACATGAAACCTTGACGATATTATGTGTGTGATAAGTATATCTTGCATGATACGAGGTCACTGCATATCTGTATGTATAAAATTACTGACTTTATTTTATATCCTTAATAAATTATTTTTCGTCATTTTTATATAATTTAAAGACATTTAAAGAAAAATTAAAATTTAGAAAAAGTAAGAGCAATTTTTTAGTATTTTTTAAATGATTTAGCTAATTGTAAGTTTGGAATTCCGTTAATTGTTGTCGTTTGCTTATCAATAGTTTAAAAAAAATTACCGGTATTTATATAATAATTGTATAGTAATTTAGTAATTATTTCTAAAGACTGTATTAAAAAGTAATTTAACTTATGCATCGTTACTACGATCTTTTATGATCTTTACCGATCTTTACATGATCTTT
>NW_020216891.1:0-1013 GCF_003070985.1 Temnothorax curvispinosus | reverse complement strand
ATACGCGTATGATACGATTAAATACTGAGACGATTTGATTGGCTGACGCAAGTTACGCATACGCATCTTACGCCCCATGTGAAACCAGCGTTAGAAGTAGAAGAAGAAGAAGTATCTTAATAAAAAATTTTCACATTTGGACTTTGCGTCGCAATATCTCCGCTCGTAGAGCACGGAGCGGAATATTATAACAGAAACCCCCCCCTAATTGGACCCCAAGCTATCGATCAAGCCTACTTAGAACTTGATCCGTTCACTCGTTATCGAGATCTCAACATCTCGGGTACTCGCAACCCGTCGCGTCGCGTAAAAGAGTCACGGTCGGTCTCGCTCCGCGTGTACTTGGCGCGAGACACTACCGTGTCTCTTGATTGTGTGTAATGTATATTTTTTAAATATTAAAAAAATCTTTCAAACGTGAAACAATTATTGCTGATTGGGTTAAACATATATACATATTTTATTTTTCGAAGCAATATTTCTGATAAAAAGATTTTACAAATATTATTGTATATATTTATTTGCAATCTTTTAAAAATATTTTCAAAAATATTTTTTTGACATAATCTGACGGACATAGAAACATTTAAAAAATATTTTTGTAAATTATTTTAATCTTTCTAAAAAATATTTAAAAAATATTTTGTGCTGTATGGATAAAGTCTGTATGGATAAAGCTGTATGGATATTTTGTGCTGTATGGATAAAGTCTGCTCGGTTTTTGCTGCCAATCTGTTCTCAGGTCGAGCGCGCAGGCTCTGCTCGGTTTTTGCTGCCAATCTGCTGCCAGGTATGCAGGCTCCTGCGCGGTTTCTGTTGGCAATCTGCTTACATTGCCTGTCAGCAGGCTTTGTCGACAGAATACAAGCTTAAGGGTCGACAGGAGTAACACTACCGACCTCTGTCGGGTTGCTTAGCTGCGAGTCCGTATTTTATTTATTATAAATTTTTTAAGAGCCAAAATGGAAAATCCGGCTCTGTACCAGCTTGCGGCTGATCTTACTGATTAAAAC
>NW_020216890.1:0-3035 GCF_003070985.1 Temnothorax curvispinosus | reverse complement strand
CTTCCGCTTGTATTAATATTTAGTTAACTAACTAAAATGTTTAGTTGAACGTATCGAACTAAATATTTCTTGGAATTAACAATTTTTTTTCTCAGTGTATTTTTCGAGATACAAAGATTACGTCTACCACTTGTTACTTAGGTTTTTTCGAGGTACAATATTACCACTGCTTTTCTTCGATTAGAATTAAAGATTGAATCATGAAGAATTACACAGAGGTAACAGTACAAAATACAAATATTTTATTAAAATATTTAAACCTAACAAGGAAATACAAGGTATTTAAATACAAAGTTTATATATGTATTTTAAAAGATTTAATCGCATCGCAAAGAATTACAGAGGTAACAGTACAAAAAATAAAAATATTTTATTAAAATACATAAATTTTTCTTGTCAAAAAACTTGGCGCTGCTAGAGAGAGAAAGAGAGAGAGACCTTTTATCCTATACTTAATCATAAGCCGCATTATTCGAGAGAGAAAGAGACCTTTTACAAATGTAAATATTACTTATTCTATACTTATTCTATACTTAATTCTAATCGCTTTAAAAATATAAACTTATCTTAACTTATCCTATACTTAATCATAAGCCGTCATTCACCGTCACACACACACACACACACACACACACACACACACACACATTCACTCGCTCGCACATACACACCAGGCTGACCTAATTTTGAGGTCTAGCAGCGCCAAGTTTTTTGACAAGTATAATTTATATACAGTTCAAGTCCTAATTCTTTTTGTTGAACGAATTGCTTCAGCTAACATTATTATTTGAAGTTAAAGAAGGTATATGAGTATCTAAATATATACCAAATATGTATTTCTACGTAGTAAATAATTCATATTACATGTACATATCTATAAAATAATTTAAAAAATCTAACAAACATAAAATATTGCCAGCGTAAATTTTGAACATGTGGTCTCGCTATTAGGACCCTGGGACATAAAAAAACTTAAGCAGTGAGACGTAAGCGGTAAGCAATTAACCAATAGTTATCTTGTGTTTTCGAGAATTCTTAACTGGGATTGGTCAATTTGCTTAAGTTTTTTTATGTGCCATAGCCCCCAAGACTTAAACAGTACATAAAGTATACCTGAGAAACATTAAGGTAAAACATTTATTTTAAAGACATAAATTGTGTTTTAAGAGAGTGTTAAGTAGAACGTTTAATTTGTAGAACATTTCCGTATATACTGATTGTATAATTTAAGAACAAATATATACTGACTGTATAATTTGAGGACAGTCTCAAATCAATGCCTTAGTTCAGAAAGTCTCAAAGTATGTAATAACTTAGGAAATTAAAAGATGATAATTCATACTTAAAGAATAGTTTAATATTGTTAATTAGATCACTTACATAAGTTATTTAGGTACCTTTTTTTAATGTATTACATGCAAAATGATAGTCTTTGTTTGACTTTAAAAGTCTTCCAAGGTCACAATAAGGGTATCTTATATGTCTCTTAAAATCAAGTACCTTTTTGTTTGTGAGATATTTTATTTAACTTTCTTATATTATTTAAAGTAATACCTCTTGTATAAGTGGTCTAAACAATATTCAGTTATTTCTTAAATATTTCTTAAATTTTAAATTAATCCTTAAAAAAATGAAATAATTGACGTGAATTATTTGATAAAAGTAACTTTACTTGTAAGTTATCACAATAAACTTATAGAATCTCTATTAGATTTGAAAATTTATAGGTGGATAGGCATAGAAACTGTGTTCAGAAAAAAGAACCAGTAATTATTACGTTAGTAAATATCAAAGTTGTCAAACTTTGAAACAACAGCCTATTTCAATCTTTCTTTACCTAACCACGACTACAGATACAATAAAATAGTCATTGTGTAACAAGTATTACATAAAATGCGTAAAACTCTACGTTCTTTTCATATAAAAATCATCTTTCCGCTGTGATTGAGGAAGCAGAGGTAATACCGTTAGGAAGAGAATGCCAGAAATAGACAGCGGAAAGATGAAAGGAGTTTCTATAGGTAGTTGTTCTATGGGAAGGAATATGAAAAATTTCCGATGCAACAGAAGAGCGGATCCTCAAAGACGGATCAAGGAAGGTGAAATCCTCACGCAGATAAGAAGGAGAGCGCATATTCAATATACGAAACGTTTGGCAGCCTAGAAAGTATAGCCTTCTATTTTCAACAGAAAGCCACCCTAACTGACGCCTGTAAGGAGTAATGTGTTCGTCGCGTTTAAGATTGAAAATAAAGCGGATGCAACAATTGACAAGTCTCTGTAACATGGCGTTCAGCTCACCGCTTAGACCATGATAGACTAGGCAGCAGTAGTCAATATGCGGAATGATTAAAGCCAAAACGAGTCTGATTCTTAACCTGGTAGAAAGAGAATTTTTGTTAAATTTAAGTTTGTACAAAGCATAGTGAACTTTTTGAGAGACGTGTAAAACATGCTTCCTCCAGGATAAGTTAGACGTAAATATTACACCCAGATTCCTGGCTTCATTGACAAAGGGTAAAGGCGTCTGATTTACAATAATAGATGGTAAACTGTGGAGATCAATATCATTGACATAGGACGGACTACCAAATATGAGTACCTTAAATTTCGCAGGGTTGAGTTTAAGACCGTTTGAATTGGCATAGTTGAAAACAGCATTCGCATCAATAGAAATCAGCTCAAGACCCCAGAGAATATCAGCCCTCAAACATTAGAGATAAACCTGAATGTCATCTGCGAAAAGCATGTGATGAGCAAAGGACAGGAAACTACCAATGTCATTAATATAGAGGGCAAATAAGAGTGGGCCAAGAACCGAACCTTGAGGTACACCACACGATGTGAGAACCTAGTCCGAAATATTACCCTCATCATCTATTACTGCCTGAGAGCGGCCAGTAAGATAAGAAAAGATCCAAGTAAGAACCGCGTCAGAAAAACCAATTTCTTTAAGTTTTATCAATAACAGAAGATGAGGAACAGTAAAGAGAGAGAGAGAGAGAGAGAGAGAGAGAGAGAGAGAGAGAGAGAGA
>NW_020216889.1:0-3509 GCF_003070985.1 Temnothorax curvispinosus | reverse complement strand
ATACATGAGCTATTACTAAATTTTAAGTACAATATTTTTCCACGTAAAATACAATATAATCTTTCGTGAATATAAAATTTAGAAAGTTCCAAAATGTACTAGAGTAATTAATTTAAAATATACGCGATAAATTTGATAAAATTCTTTCGTTATCTGATATTAATAAAAATCTATGCCTCTCAATGTATGATAATCCTAACACAAACGCACACACACACACACAAAAGAAATATAGATTTGTCAGCTAAACGGTCATACTACATTTTGACATTTTTACTTTTATTGTCGACAGACATGCTACTGATGCTACCAAGCACCGATAGCAGAATGGAGAACATTTTATAACTAAACGCGAGTAAAAGCGTTTATCGGTTACAATCCCTCCAGCCGAACACGATCGAAGACTTGTTCACGTAGTTGATAAGACGTCGGTGATAATGACTGCGATTCGCACTTATTGAACCGATCGACGCGAACGCAAAAATAAAATATGGCTGAAGTTTACGAACAACAATCGGCCCGCTCGCTCGCTCGGTTGTGGCATGCACGCGCGTGCTCGTTTGTTTCGCTGTAGACGCCTCTTCCTCTTCGGCTCCGTTCCGCTTCGGGACGGATGGGATGCGTCGCGCTGCGCTGCGCTGCGTTGCGCGACGCGGCGCCGCGCGGCCGCGCCACGCCACGCCATGCCACGCCATGTCACGTCGCGTCGTATACCGCGCGCCGTTCCGTCGAATGACGTCAACCCGTTTTCCTATTTTTCCAAGAAATCCAGTCGAAACGGAGTATACACCTAATATACAGGCTAATCGAGCGAAAAAATAGCGAATCAAATTTACCGAACGAGGGAGTTCCGAGCAATCTACTAACTGCCGTTAGACTGCCGACTTTTTTGACTCGAATTAGGTGAGCGACAGAACAAGAGTTGGCAAGCCGATCAAGATTTTATTTTATAGGAATAAAGCGTAGATTTTACTTTATTTTACTTTAATTTTATTTTATAGAACACAAAGAGAGCGTACAAAGCGATACGATGATTTCAAGATTCCGATAAGCGTTGGTCCTCCACAGTCCAATAATCTCACTTTCAAATCTTTCCGGCACTGTCCGAAGTTATTTATCTATCTACATTCTATATCTATACGTTGCACGCCGATCCTCACTCCTCACTCATGCATCCTAACCGCGTTCCACTCTTAGGCTACGGTCAACGTGACGCTACAAATGCTTCGAAGCATTCCTCTTCTCTTTTCTTTCGATGAAGAAAGAAAGAGAAGAAGAACGCTCCAAAGTAACATGTGGAAATAAAAGAAACCGCTTTTGTGCACATTTAAACATAAATACATGTAAAATGCTCCGAAATCGTAAGGGTTCGTTCGAGAGAGTTACACCCCCTCGTTCGACGTACTTGGGGAGCCGACGTATCCTCTCGAAGAGATGCTAGATCGTGAAGATCGGTCAAGAACAAGCGCGGTTGCGAAATGTTCGCCAACAATTCAACATCGTTACGTGATGAGTCACCGGTCAGCCGCTTGATACGAACTCATTGCGAAAAGTCGAAACGAACGATCGTGGGCCATCGTGGGCTAAGCACGACGGCGAAGACGAAGAAGCTTTCACTGGCGTGCGTCGCTTGATGGCATCGTTATATTCGTTATGTCGAAAGCATACAGTCGAGAGCAACAATGTGGCGTGCTCCATTGTAAGCTTGGCTGTTGCGCCACGCGTTTTAACTCGAACGTGGCTCTCCCCTTCCAAATACATGATTTTATCTCACTTTTTATCCGGTAAACGTGAACGTGAACGTGAACATGAACGCGGCGCCGCAAAACAATGACCGGGACCGGGACGCGTCGAGGCTAATTTTCGTCGATCGAAATCACGCGTTATTACTCGTACACGATCTCGAAATCACCAGAATGGGTCGGATTGGTCGTTCGAGAAAGCGAGGTCGAAGGTGAGCGAAGGCGAAGCGACGGAAATCTCAAAAGCGCGATCGATGTTTCGAGCAACGTTGACTCGACTCGACGCGACCGCTCGAAACTCGCGTCCGCGCGGGTGGGTGACACGTTCGTCCCAGCACGAGATCCCTCGGTCGCGAGGCTGGGAAGGAGGCGTCACTCCGACGACTCCGCCAGTCCGCGATCGGAGGAGCCACGGGAAATGGGAATTTCCTCGGAAGGCCATCGTCACCCACTCGCGCCACGCGCCGAAGAAGCGTCGAGAACGTGTAATGACTCGATGGACGTAATGACGGTGCGCGGCCGCGGCGGTGGAGTCGGTGGAGACTGGAGAGTGTGGCGACGAGACGCCAGCCAGAGTTCGTCGGCCGCGCCGCGCCGCGCCACGCCGCGCACGTTCATGAAGCGCACGCACACACGCGCGTAACGACGAGGGTGAGCGGGGCGCGTACTTACGTCCCCGCGAGGCCGCGAGCCACGGAACCGTAAACGCGACGATCGACTTTTCGTTCGCACACGCGGGCGCGTCGTTTCTCGCGTCGGGCCTCCACGCGGCCCTCGACGCGGACGACGCCGACGACGGGACAACGATGCGACGAGTCTCCGCGAGCACTCACCTGAATCGCCATACACATTGAATATGGAAGCTACGGTAGGGCGTTCGTTAGCGAAAACGCGACTCCGTAAGCGACAGGGAACACGCCAAACACTCGTCACTCGCGCACGTCCGTACGCTGGAGAAGCCCGTGAACAACTGACTGTCCGAGATGGACGAACGGAAACGGACCGACCGACCGACGGAAAAAGACGCGTTTAGGAAATGGCGGAAATGGTGGAAACGGTACTCCGTTCGGCGCTTCGTTCGCGATTCAACGGTCCGATCGAGAACTATGGACACGCGCCAAGTTCAAACGTCGTCGCCGCGCGAGACCACCGCGAGACACGGAGCAAAGAATTCTATTGTATTATACGTATTGATTCTCAAGGATGAGATATCCAAAAAATCGGACTCACAAGTAACAGTTTTCAAAACATTTATTCATTGTAAATACACTGTTTATTTGTGTCTTCCAAAAAATTAGGCTCACATGAGTCACGTAAAAGGCGATTTCGACCACCGTGATTATTATCTCTGTTTCCTCGAGTCGAATATCGGAAGCTTGCCTATAACAGTCGCAATTTTCTTCGCAATCAACCGACTATCGGTTCTTATCATATTTCAATATATCATTTTGCGTTCCAGACAATTGTTCCGATTATGTAATTTAAATATTCTCGAAAATATCTAACACACAAAATATATATAAAATATTTTTAACAAAAAAAAAAACAAAATTTATTAAGAACTGAAAGTCTTGCTGATAAATACAACGCCAATCAAATTTTTAATATAAATCCTGAATGATTAAATTCGGAGATTACAATACAAAAATAAACTGCAACTTAATAATCGATTATTTTTTGTTCGCCGAATATGAATTGAAACTCTTACAATTACGATTACAATTCAATCTTCTTATTGAAATCCCCTCTCTCTCCTTTCAGCAATAA
>NW_020216888.1:0-6241 GCF_003070985.1 Temnothorax curvispinosus | reverse complement strand
AACGGAGCGATTCGAGAGCACAAAAGTGATGCTATTGGAAGAAGAAAAAAGAGGAGGCAAGGGAATATATAGGGAGGTGTGATGAGTTCGGAAGGACTGGGGATATAGGATAGCATTAGTTAGGTAGCAAGAGATTTGTTATTAGTCATAAGTTTATTATATGTATTGTAAGATGAGAGAGTTGCGTCAATATTTGAAGGTAAAGGTAAAGAATTATTAATATATTAAGATATGGTTGAAAAACAGGAAATAGTTGTAATATTAAGGTAAAAATAGGGATAAAGAAAAAGTAGGATGTAAGGAAGGTTATTTTAGAAACAAAGCGAGATATGCGTCTAAAAGAGATTTGGGAAGAATTTAAAGAAATATAGGGAATATTAGTTGTTGCGCGTTGCGGTTAAAAGGTATGTGTATGTGTATAGGTGAATAATGTCCGTTTCTTGGCTTGATACTGCCGAAGCGGACTAAGTTTCTGAGTTTAGGTTGTGAGTTTAACGTGTAAATAATAGGCTTAGGCGTGTTGGGGTTTAATTAAAGGATGGTTTTTCTAGAAGAAATTAAAAAGTACGGAATAAGGAATTAACAATGTCACGCGTTAGGTTAAAAAAATTGGTATGAGTGTGTTTAAAGTATATTGTAAACCAAGTCCATTTCATGGCTTTGTATAGCTGAAATTAAATAAATCTATCTATCTATTAAAATCGAAAATTTACTATTTTGAATATTTTTAATAACTTTCTCAGTTTCGCGTTTTGCAATTACTTTGGTAACAACATGTGTGCACTTATCTCGAGCTAGTGAAATATCTGCTACAACTTCAGGTTCTTTGCAAATATCTTTTACTATTGGAATTAAATGATTCGAGCACTGAAAAGAAATATTATGCTCAGCAAAAAATGCTCCTAATTTTATTTCGGCGCGTTTAACTTTATCTTTATAAGAAAGAGTGACTCTACTATCCTCGGTGTCTGCTAAATCAATATTTAAATTTTGAGACTTTATGTTTTTTAAATGTTGGACCGATTGCGAATGTTTAGTTAGATGTGTTTAGCAACATGTGATGGCTTTATTGCATGCAGTACAAAGAGCTTTCTCTTGTGTAGGATGTGGAGCTAACCATCCTTTAAAAATACTTTCATCTAGCCATAATATTTTAAATTTTCTAATTTTGCGTTTCTTAATAGCTCCTGTGCTTCTATTTCTATTGCAATCATCCATGCTTAACTTAAAAAATCTTTGCCAATTGCAATCAATGAAATAAACGTCTAATGTTATAAAATCTTACCCATACTACGTTTACACGAGCGTTACTTCTATAGTAACTTACGATAATTCACTCGTTTACTCGTCGTGCTCTGCAACATGGGATACTCATACAGATCCCACGAACGGAAACTGACACTAAGATATCGCCCGCTTTCCAAGGCCCGTAGCATAGATAGCTTATTGACCTCGTTTAACGTAACGTGAGGCATTCGCCACTGTATTTTAAATAATTCGATTTCCGGCTCCGTCGCAGGATTTCCTACAATGCAATTGTTATCGCTACGCGCTCGTATCAAAATTAATTCGTGACGAGCGTTAACAACCACGCGTTTGTAATCTTCGCAAAAGCCCAGCAACAACTTGAGCGGTACGCAAAAGTTGAAGTATCCTTCTGGTATGCTCGATGTAACGTCCCAGCCAGCATTCCGCATGAGTTGAGAATCATTATACGATAGCGATACGTAGTTCTTGATGGTACTGGTTATGCCAACGTTTCTGTTGCGATCAATCTCCACACCGTTGAGCTCGTATCGAATTTCATCAAACATGAACGCCACGCAATTATTCGCAAGCGTTGTCACAGACTCGTCATTTTTTCTCTTTATTACCAATCGTCCTTCAACGTAGAGAAAGCTCTCGCACGGCACGTGTATAAATCCTGCTGTTGTATAGGTATTCTTATCTCATCGTTATGTCCAAACGTTGTGTTGGCGTACGGATTGTACGTGTGTATCTCAATCTTGACGACGCTGTCGTCAAAGATCGGTTCACTTCCAATGTTTAAGATATTAGCCATTTCGTACGACGAAACCCAATGATTTCAAAAATTCAATGTTCGACGCAGTGAGTTTTTTCTTTGGCGATCGGATTGTCTTTTTGTTTTTCGTCTGTTGCACCTGCTCAGCTTCGTTCAGTACGAGCATCTCACGTTATCGCTGTCGTCTTTGTACATGCAATCTAACGGTGATCTCTTCTCCGCAAAAATCAATCAATCGACCGGCCTGATCCACGACGCGAAGCGTCAAGTTCGAAATGCTCCGTACGATGATCGGAAGGTAAATGATCTGTGCAGGCGTTTCCGATATCTTATATCCTGGTGGCACGCTCGGTGAAAACTCGTGTATCGTGTGCACGTACTTGTCGTTGCTGTACGCACCCGCGGTCACGTTACACTCTATGCGAAGGATGTTTACGTTAATGATATTTAGCGGAACATCCGATTCGTGCCATTGTCGCGGCTCCAGCACGCGATTCGCTGAAAATCCCAACAGCGATCCAATGTTGTTCGGTTTTGTGAAATTTATCCGATAAGCGCACTTGATCTCACTCTTCATCGTATTGTTATTAGCATGAATAATAATCAATGGGTGCGGTTCATCTTCGTTTGTCGAGACATTATTGGATTGGTCCCATAAAAGAGCACGTTTCAGATACATGTCTATATCACGCAGTTCGTACGATCCTTCGGGAATGGTAATCTCCTTGTCGTCGTCGTCATAGTAGAATTTATTGTTCGACGAATTTACATTCGGTATCGTGTGATAAGTTTCAAAATCTGTTAGACCGAGCTCGTAATCGCCATTGCTCAAATCCACGGCGGGAAAGTAGCTTACCGCGAGGATGCTGCTCTTGCCGGTGAGCGTAAATGTCAGTGACATGTTTGAATGAATACTGAGATTAAACAGCGTAACGCCGGTCTTTAAATTGATTGTCAACCGATTGTAGAAAACGCAGACACAGTTGTCCGCAATTGCTCTGATCGTATCGCTGATAAGGTGTGCGATTGTACTCTATTACATTGTTCTCTAGATACTGCGTCAATTCTCTCGGTGGTCGAAGATTGCCAAAACTGTCGAAATATATGGCACGATCTCCCCTCTTCGCGTACGCCACCCAGTGAGTACCCGGTCCCTTAGTATTATCCAAATTCACGATACCGCTCTCGTTTCGACGTATACCGCCGATCGGTAACGAGTCGCGCATGAAAATACCTCTAAAATATGGAATGCGCATACGTTTTGCCAATTGTTGCAGTTGTACATTGGTAGTTACACCCTTGGGGATTTTTAGCGTCTCTTCGACGTTTTTTTTTTCTCGAGACTCCCCGTCCGCGTTTGTACGGAGCGAGATAAAGTCCGTGACCTTCCATGGCGCGATTGTGCCGTTGCATCTCTTCCAGCTGATGTCGCGCGGCTTTGTTATCATTCACGGCCTTTGCGACTCCCGCCGCTCCGCCGACCAACGAGCCGAGAACCCCTAATAACGGCAGGATCGGTAGGATACCGCCGCGTTTCGCTACCGGAAGTATTCGCTTGGTCTTCTTCTTTTTCTTCGTTTTCAAACCCATACCGAGTTTCGTTTTAGCCTTCATGGCCGCCCAAACGGCTGTAGCCGCAGTTCTCTCTCCGAGAGTCTAATCGTTCGCGGACACATGTTTTCGCGCTTCCGCGGCGAGTATATTGTCTGCCACGTGTCGTTCTGCGAGATCGTTGCTACGCGAGTAGGCTATGTCGTGCTCGCGACACGCCGCGTCCAATGGATTAATACCCCGATCACCTCTTGCCAATCGTGTTTCTAAACGAGTTCCCGGTCCGCAAAATTGATAGCCGAGGATATGTAATTCGATCGGAAGCGCGTTTATCGCGCGATTCAGCAGACCTCGACCTATCTTCGGCGGCATTCGCCGCAGTTTTTTATCAACGGCGGCGGACCGTCGATGTGCGTTTGCTGACACGGCAAATTATAATGTATTAAACAGCGCCGATATTGTTGAACCTCCGAATCTGCCTTGATATGTTCGGGAAGCTTATCCCACAAATAATCTATGTGATTATAAAACTGTCGCAGTAGAATGACCTTTGGTATATACTTTAACTGCTCGGCGGTTAAATCGTAAATGTCGCTGTTATCCGACACGAGCAGAAACATTTTAAAGACTGAGCATCTTAGCTCTACGCGTCTCTATAAATAGGTCAGCTTTCTCGATACTGCATTTTATTCGTTGTGGAGGGGAGGTAAAATGCGGTTCGTACGACAATCGCGGACGATCAAAGTGACAAACTTTGACGATAAGATGCCGTTAACGAAAGAGGTACGCAAACATGGAGGCATGCTACCGATTTCTATACGCGGTATCATCTGCGGTCCGTCGAATTGCGGCAAGACAAACGTCTTGATAAGCTTGCTGGAAAGTCCGCACGGTGTACGTTTCGAGAACGTGTATGTGTACTCGAAATCGTTGCAACAACCGAAATATCGATATTTGGAGAATATACTAACACCGATAGAAGAGATTGGCTACTTTACGTTCTCGAATAACAGTGACGTCATTCCGCCGAGCGAGGCGCTCCCGAATTCTATATTTATTTTTGATGACGTGGCGTGCGACAAGCAGGATACGATAAGAGAATACTTTGCAATGGGCCGGCACGCGGACGTTGACTCTTTCTATCTTTGTCAGACGTATGCGAAGATACCGAAGCATCTTATACGCGACAACGCGAATTTATTGATTCTGTTTAAACAGGATGGTACCAATCTGAAACACATATACAACGATCACGTAAACACAGATATGTCTTACGATGATTTCAGTAAATTGTGTCATACGTGTTGGCGACAACAGTACGGATTTGTGGTGATAGACAAGGACAGCGCGATTTCAAATGGTCGATACAGAAAAGGATTTAACGACTTTGCGATACCGAAACGTGGTTAGTTGTTGTCGACGCGTCGATTGAACAACGTTAGCGCAACATGGACAGCAGCGAGGAGATTAGAGAGCGCGAAAGGATAGCAAATCAAATTGCGAAAACGAGCAATTCGATTCGCAAAAAATATCACGCCTTGAAAACTGGTAAAGTGGAGGAAGATATCGCGTTGGAGAGACACTTTAAGCCCATCATCGAGCCTCTAAGACAGATTGCCGAAAACACCGTTGCTGGCAAAGAATCTGACGTGTCAAAGATTGAGAATGAAACGGCGTGGGAAGACGAAGAGCCGAAGCTCAAACGACAACGACCAAACGCCTCGTTTAACGACTCTGTAATGGCTTCAACTCCGGTTACGTTGAAACGATCGATAAATGTGCCATCTAATTTGAGCGAAATAACAAAAATTTTTAAACCGCGTAAACCGAAACGATCGAAAGGTCCATTGAATGAACCACCGATAACCTCTGCACCTTCCGTACAACCCACAATGCTCGCAAACGAAGATGTTTTCGAAACCTCGAATGACCCACTCGTGACGTCCGTTCGAGCGGCGATCAAGAAAGCGGTATGGACATCGCGTACGGTGTTAAATTCACCAACGATGGAATGATGCTCGGTAATAAACGTTTTGACGTGAACTACGCGGACAAGATAATTATCGACGGCATACGATACAATGGCACACGCGGTCTTTTCGAATTAATCTTTAAGAAATAGCCCGATCATGATATCTACACAGAGGACGATATGCAAACGTACAAGAGCATTCTGTTGATGACGAGTGCTCATAAACGCAATTATGATGCTCACGCTCAAATAAAGGGCAACGGGGGATACAAGTACACACATATAATCGGGCCGTTGATTTCGGGTAAAAAAACTGGAAAAGGTATACCGCGTGCCATGACGTTAAACGACAACAAGATCGATTATGTTCATTGGGACGATCCCAACGAGCTTGTAGATCGTCTCAGATTGCTCGAAGCTTCGCGCCTAGCGGGTCACACCGGTCACGATAACGAAATCCTGTCGATTATCGAAGAACTTCGCGAGGCTGGACTTATTATAAATTAAGTGGCGCGACAGCGAGGCATTTCAATCAACATCGAAATGCCGATCAACAAGTTTGGTATATCGCTCGGAAGAGGCGGTGCGGAACCGTACTATCAATGGAGAGGATTAATCAGAAATTACGTGCGCGATAACGCTCTTTGCATGGTCGCCACCGACTTTGACGCAAAATCGCGCAAGATTCGACGGAT
>NW_020216887.1:3145-4005 GCF_003070985.1 Temnothorax curvispinosus | reverse complement strand
AAATTTAATTTATGCAGCAGAACATTATATATCATGCCAATGTTACTCCAAAAGTGACACTGGAGTATTTTAATAACTTAAACGTTCTCTAAACCACTGAGACATTCACCTTTCTTCATTATAACACTCCGACGATGGTCAGATCCATCCCAATAACTGAATGTAATCTCAATTTCTTCTTTCTTCAACGCGTTCTGCTTTCTAGCCCATTCTTGTCTTAATTCTTCCCTAAGTTTATTTTCCTCCTCGTCTCTTTCCCTACTGGCAAAAAACATGTATCTACATCTGGATTTTTCTAAATCTTCTTAATCGCAGGGCCATCAGATTGCACATTTTCTGACTGCGGGGATTTTTCGGCATTGTCTTCGTCAGAAGACATCTCAGCTTCATCTTCGTCTTCGTCCAGATTAAAAGACAAAGCTTGAATCTGTCTCTTCTGTTTGTTCTTTTCTGTCTGCTTCGCCGCTAGTGCTCTTTCCTTTTCCTGCTTTTTCACGTTCCTTCTATCAAAGCATAAAGTACACGTACAAAAATATAAATTATGAGATAATCAGGATCATAAGAAGATTGTAAGAAATTACTTGTGGGTATCAAGATTCGTAAATGTTCGCTCAATTTAACGGCGGATTTTCTCTTGCATTCCGCGTGACCGACGGTACATGCACATTTCGTGGCATCTAGCCTTAGCATCTTTGTGATATCGTCATCATGCATTAGGATTTTCTTCGTATCCTATCTTCTGAAGAAGCCCATCGAAAATTCTTGATGTGTATGACTAGATGACATTCAGAGCACTAGGCAGAAATCACACACCACACACACACACACACACACACACACACACACACACACACACACAC
>NW_020216887.1:1823-3135 GCF_003070985.1 Temnothorax curvispinosus | reverse complement strand
ACACACACACACACACACACACACACACACACACACACACACACACATATATATATATATATATATATATTCACGGCAAACCGCATATATAACATCGTGTTATTTTTATAACCTATTTACGCAAACGTTACTTCTGTAGTAACTTACGATACGATAATTCCTCCGCGTAAACGGGAGATTTTATAGTAACTATTATGATCGGAAATCAAGAGCCACCGTTGAAAGTAGTGAAGGTTACGTTTCTCTGATTGAGAGACGACGACGTATATATTAATATGAATTATTGTAAGTTACTACAGATGTACTTACTCGCATAAACATATAGTTCGACAACTTTTACCAGACAGCATATACGTACGTGTGCAATTTTGGATATACCTTCTTTCTTTTAAAGATCTCCTCAACATCAGTTCTCTGTGGTTAATACTTTATATATTTCACTTACTACGTTTACGCGAGCGTAGTAAACTTACGATAATTCCTTCGCGTAAACAGAATTTTCCTTCGCGTAAACGGGATTTTGTAGTAACTTACAATAATTTACTCCGCGTAAACGAGTGAATTATCGTAAGTTACTACAGAAGTAACGCTCGCGTAAACATACAGTTTGACAACTTTTACAAGGCAGCATATACGTACGTGTTTGTACGATTTTGTAGATACACCTTCCATCTTAAAGATCTCTCGGCATCAGCTCTCTACGGTCAATACTTATATATATTTCACTATCTGTCACGACGCGGCAACGGTCACAACTATCACACACTTACACTTATCCTTTTCTAGGTTGTAAAAAACTGTCACGCACTGCGACAGTGCACGAGTGCAATTTTGTGTCAAAAATGGGAAAGTGACACACCAGCCGCCATTTTTGTCCGACGTGGACGTTTCTTAAAAAAAAATTTTCCACATTTGGACTTTGCATCGCAATATCTTCGCTGGTAGGGCACGTAACGGAAAAAAAAGACTCTTATTTATAAATCAAACCCCAAGCTATCGATCGAACCTACTTAGAAATTGATCCGTTCACTCGTTATTGATATCTCAAAATCTCGGATACTCGCAACTCATGCGTTCGCGTAAAAGAGTCACGGTGCGTCTCGCTTCGCGCGTACTTGGCGCGAGACACTACCGTGTCTCTTGATTACTTGCGAATATGTACTTCTTAATAACGTTTTTGAAGATTTCAAATAACGTTGTCTTATAAAGGGTTAATAAATAAATAAATATATATATAAATATATATATATATATATATATATATATATATGTGAACCTATTATAAGGCATGTAAATTAATGTGATTACATAA
>NW_020216887.1:0-1723 GCF_003070985.1 Temnothorax curvispinosus | reverse complement strand
ATATGTATCATGAAATATTATTACTTGAAGATATTACGCTGCGTTTAAATAAATATATATATATATATATATATATATATATATATATATATATATATATATATAATATTGCGAATATGTACTTCTTAATAATGTTTTTGTTTAAAGTCTATGTTTCATTGTACCGGGACGATGGTGGATATTATACAAATGCAACTTCATCATTGGCGCTAACGTCAAAGCGAAATCGTCACGTTCGCCTTGTCGACGCTCATTTTCAGCCTTTTACGAATTAACACCTTTACCGAGACCTTCCACCCGCGTCGCGATCGCTGAAAAAAAAAGGAACGCATCGCTCGTTACGTCGGTCACTCGCGCTTCGATCGGGCGGTGACGCTTATCGCTTCTCGAGGGTCAAGGGGTCGAGGTGGGAAACGTATCGTTATCTCTCGACGATGTCGCTCGCGCGCGTAATTACGTGCGCGATTATTATCGTCATCGCGGTAAATTGTAAATCGAGTGAAAATAAGATTGCGATCAGTTATCTGCAAAAATATGGGTATCTGGATAACAGCGGTGCACAGCGATTTTCATCGTCCTACAACACCACGCAGGAGTTACATCGAGCCGTCTCACTGTTTCAAGAATTCTATCGACTACCAGGCGACGGCGAATTAAACGAAGAGACGCTGAATCGAATGGGTAAACCGCGATGCGGCGTCGAGGACATTTTGGAGCGCACGTTCGCTCCGCTTTCAGACAAATGGCCGAGGAAACATCTCAAATGGAACTTTCATCTGGCCAACGATATAATCTTGAAAACGACCCGAGCCGCGTTCGATCTGTGGGCAGCGAATTCGTCATTGACGTTCGAGCGCGATTCGCTGAATCCCGATATTTTGATATCGTTTCGTGAGGGGCGTCACGCGATGCTATACTCCCGACGAAACGAACCGTGTTTGTCTGCGTTCAGAGGTCCTAACGGAGATGTCGCTTACGCGTTCTTTCCCACCGGAGACCCCAATTTCGTCTCGGAGGTGCACGTAGACAAAGCGGAGACGTGGCACATACAGCTGACTAAAAATCCCCGAGGGACGTACAATTTACTTCAGACGTTGACGCACGAGATCGGTCACGCTTTAGGCTTGCCGCACACCTTCCGCGAAGATTCGGTGATGTTCGCGTTCGTGCCTGAGAAGACATTCCCCGTTCAACTTACTCTAGAGGACGTTCTTTCCATTTAACACCTGTACGGCGCTAAAGAAAACGCTAAAGTTCCAAAAGTAATAACGACGACGACACCGACGACTACCACAACGACGACAATGATAGCAACGACGACTACGAAAGACGTCGAGATGGATCTGTGCATTTTGCGAAACGTGGATACCGTATTGATAACGAACGGTCGATTGTACATCTCGCACGAACGATACGTGTGGTCAATCGATATAGACGGGAAAACGTACAAGAAACCCTTGCAATTGACGGACTACATGAAATTTCTTCCTAAGAATTTCACGCGTCTGACGGCCGCGTATCAGACGTTCTCGGGCAATATCATGCTGTTCGCGGGCAATATGAGCTACATGATCACTTATCCGCGTCTAACGCTAGTTTCAACTTGGCCGAGATCTTACACAGATCTCGGAATTCCCGATACCACCAGGAAGGTCAACGCCGTGCTGAACACGAATGAAGGACGAACTTTCGTTATATACGACGATAATGTTGTGGGCGAGAT
>NW_020216886.1:0-2607 GCF_003070985.1 Temnothorax curvispinosus | reverse complement strand
GGGGGGAACCCATTGGACTACCGAAGATTTGTTCGTAGAACTCACCGTCAAAAGAAAAACTAGTGGAGTTAAGAATCATTCTGATAGCGTGTAGAAATTGGTCCAGATTCATACGGGTCTCTCCCGATATCGCATCCCATATTTTTTCGATTCCAGTCAGAACAAGTTCTATGGGTATGTTCGTGAACAACGCGACGACATCGAGAGAGACCAGGACGTGGTCAAGGGGGATGCTGTGTTGCTTCATACTCTCCACGAACGACCAACTATCTTTAACATGGGAAGACGGCTTCACAATTGCTTTATTCAGAATGTTATGCAGATATAAGGCAATATTATAAAGAGGGCTTCCAACGGCAGATACAATTATGCGTAACGGATAGCCCTCCTTGTGGATCTTCGGAAGTCCATAGCAACGGGGGAGGTTACCGTTTGTGCAGTTCAGAAAACTATAAGCCCTCGCGTCAATAATACCGTTGTTCTTCCATGATTTCACTAAACAGTTTAATTGCGAGGTGATTTTATTCAACGGGTTTCTGTTTAATTTTCTATATGTACATTGATCGTTAAGCAAGGCTTTCATTTGCATAATATAGTCTTGTCTATCCATAATGACAGTGGTCTGACCTTTGTCAGCATTCGTAACCAAAATGTCAGGGTTGTTAGTGAGATATTTTTTGCACAATGAAAACTGCGATAAGATGTATCTATCTACAGAATTAGATCTCTTGTTTGTTTTTATGAAATCATGGAGAGAATTTGAAACAAGACAGCGCACTTCGTTAACTTTGTCATCATCGATCATGTGCTTATTTTGTTCAAAGTTTTTGAGAACATTTAAGACAATTTTTGATCGGTCATTCCTATTGTATTGATTGACAGGTAGTCCGAACCTGCTACCAAGACTTAGCATCTTTAAAATATTTTCGGGGATCTGTCTGTTACTAATGTTAACGATCCATTTATTCAGTAGATTTCATAAAAACAAACAAGAGATCTAATTCTGTAGATAGATACATCTTATCGCAGTTTTCATTGTGCAAAAAATATCTCACTAACAACCCTGACATTTTGGTTACAAATGCTGACAAAGGTCAGACCACTGTCATTATGGATAGACAAGACTATATTATGCAAATGAAAGCCTTGCTTAACGATCAATGTACATATAGAAAATTAAACAGAAACCCGTTGAATAAAATCACCTCGCAATTAAACTGTTTAGTGAAATCATGGAAGAACAACGGTATTATTGACGCGAGGGCTTATAGTTTTCTGAACTGCACAAACGGTAACCTCCCCCGTTGCTATGGACTTCCGAAGATCCATAAGGAGGGCTATCCGTTACGCATAATTGTATCTGCCGTTGGAAGCCCTCTTCATAATATTGCCTTATATCTGCATAACATTCTGAATAAAGCAGTTGTGAAGCCGTCTTCCCATGTTAAAGATAGTTGGTCGTTCGTGGAGAGTATGAAGAAACACAGCATCCCCCCTAACCACGTCCTGGTCTCTCTCGATGTTGTCGCGTTGTTCACGAACATACCCATAGAACTTGTTCTGACTGGAATCGAAAAAAGATGGGATGCGATATCGGGAGAGACCCGTATGAATCTTGACCAATTTCTACACGCTATCAGAATGATTCTTAACTCCACTAGTTTTTCTTTTGACGGTGAGTTCTACGAACAGATCTTCGGTAGTCCAATGGGTTCCCCTCTCTCACCTATTTTAGCCAATATCGTTATGGACGATTTGGAGACTTGCTGCCTTCAATCCTTTGATTTTCATATCGAGATTTTTCTTCGTTATGTTGATGACATTTTTATGTGCATTCCGCAGTCGAAACTTAATGAGGTTGTCCGTACGTTTAACAACTATCATCCGCGTCTCAAATTCACGTATGAACTCGAGAAGAACAACACCCTGAATTTTTTAGACACGTCTGTTTTTAGACACGGTAACTGTTTGTTCACCAACTGGTATCGAAAACCAACGTTCTCTGGCAGGTATATTAATTTTTTCTCCAGTCATCCTTTGAAATACAAGATTAACACGGTCATTAATTTGGTTGACCATGCCATACTATTGTCGGATGAACAGTTTCACGATGAGAACATTAAGTTAGTGAAAACCATATTGTCTAATAACTGTTTTCCTGACCTGTTGGTGAACAAACACATTCAAAGAAGAATCTCAGAAATTAACAAACGATCGAATAATGAGGATAGCGTTTGCAACAAAAACAGTGCATTTACTCTTGATCTGAAAAATTATGTTCCCATCCCCTACGTAAAAACTTTTGGTGAGGGATTACGCCGTACGTTCAATAATTACGGTTTGAACACCTTGTATACGGTCTTTAAGAAAATGGATACACTAATCAGGAAAGGGAAGGACAGATTGGAGATCAAGAGATGCACTGATGTCGTTTATAAACTCGACTGTTCTGATTGCAATGCATGTTATATCGGACAAACGAAGCGACATTTAGAAACGCGTATAAAAGAGCATTGCGCAGATATCAAAAAACCCCCCAACCAACATTCGGTCGTCAGTAAGCATAGAACAGATTGCGACCATAATTTCAAATGGCAGGATGTTACA
>NW_020216885.1:0-2771 GCF_003070985.1 Temnothorax curvispinosus | reverse complement strand
GCTGGAAAGCTCCCATAGTATCGCATAAAGATTGTTTTCCAGGAGTATAATATATATCTTTGTACATCAGTAGAATTGATACATTGAAGATACAACAGTATTTCACTAAAGATAGTTAAAGAATCTTATAAAACATTTTTAAAGAAAAAATATTGTAAGATTCGTAAAATAATATGTATATATGACTAAGAGATGTATGGGGTATCGAGTATCCAAAGTAGCAGAGTAAAATTATAATGTTATCCAACTGGAACAAACATACAATATCTCGAAAATAACAAATATAAAATTTAAATTTTGCAAATAAATTCAGTAAGAACCATTTTATAACTACCTCCATTTTATAACTACAATCTGTCATTATATATTATTTTAACATAATCAAAATCTGATTTGATCGTGCTGATTTGACCATATAAATTGCACATTTATCATTTTTATATAATGCAGATCTAAAATAATACCCTTTTAATGTATCAAATTTAATGTATCAAAATTTATGATTTGTATTTTCTTATTACTTTGTAGCTTCCGATTTCACATATAATTTTGTTATCATCATGTGCGAAGATTCAAAGTATTATATTCTTGTATCTTAAAAGTTAAATATCTTTAATAACTAAAAAGTATAAAAGCAAATTATTAATATATATATATATATATATATATATATATATATATATATATATATTTGTTTTTTTTTTCGTGCTTATAAGAGGTCGAGTAGATCTTTGCAGAGATACTTTCTATTGTACAAAGTTCTCAAATTTTGAAATCACACAAATATACTTCGGATACTGCCAGATATCTTATACATCTTTATAATATGAATATATATGCATATACATGTGTATATACAGACATATATATGTGTCTGCGTGTATATGTGTGTGTGCATTTTTCGATTATCTCAACATTATTGCGCTTGCCCAGAACATTTTACGTTTAAAGTATTACTTTCTTGCAATTTAGTTTCAGTTCATATTAGTCATAGATCAGCAAGAAAAAACTGAACATAACTTCATACAATTTCTTGTACAAATTGACAATTAATGCTGTCTATATGACATTTTATAAAGAAATATACTCTTGTCCCATTGAATCTTTCTCCATATCTTTGACATTTTGTTCTCTTGGAAGATAGTAGTGGACATTGGCATTGAACGATTTTTAAGCTTTTTTAATACCATCAAAGAATACTTGTCTGAAACGAGTAACGTAAAACATGTAATGCAGAAGTATCGTGTTACGTAGGAAATGTAATATGTCACATAATAATGTCACATAAAATATTACTTTACCCTCCTTTTCTTTACACGTCTCACTTACTACTAGTTCAAATGAAATGAAAAATTATATGGGAATTATCCAATCTTGGCGAATGGCGCATTGAGCGAAAGGATATATTAATTTTCCATTACACATGTCAACAAGGAGGTGGGCTAGATGTCGGAGCTGTGTCTACGGTTGTTGCGGAAGAAGATGCTACTGCGGTTGTCTTATTGTCGGTGCTTAATCTCCGCCTGGTGAACATGATTTGTTCCATTAACTCGTGATGTGCCTCTAATCGTTCAATGCAATGTAAACATGCAGTCTTTGGCAGCGGGTCATTCATGTTTACCTGCAAAAACGTACAAAATTGTTTTATTATAAAGATAACGTAAATGTCAAATTATGTAGACAAAGTGGTTTGTCATAAAAATTATTTGTACACATGAAAAGGACAATGTCAATGTATATGTTCCCACGAAATATAACAAAATAATGTCGATGCCCTAGATTTATGAAGTACATGGGGAGATAAAATAAAGTAAGTTTTAAAAAACCATAGGCTACCTATATCCATTACAGTACAAGGAATCTTTTTTTTTTAGATACTTATTGCATTGCCTCTAGATAAAGATCTATGCAAAGTGCGAGAAGTGAAAATCAATCAAGTTTCGTATCGGACGAAAAATGCCTAACCGTCTTGGAGAATCGGGTAAAACGCGCATAGGGGCACGTAGTATTACCGTGATCGGCAAATAGGTGTTTATCTTCTCGGCGAGCTTCATTCTCTCGCCCTCTTCCCCATATATATGGATCACGAAGCGGTTCATCTTACTGCAGAGCCTGCATATGAACCCCGTGATCACGGCCTTGTCCGTGCTGCCCATCTCAGCGGCTTTGGCGGCTTTGCTCGATGGTTGCTCTCACAGTGCACGCACAATCCTCACTCGCCTTCGATACCGTTCGACTCACAACTGTCGTTGACAGCGCGACTTCGCTATCGTAATCGTAAGTTACAGCGAGAGAAGTGTCGGACGTCGGACGTCGGACGTATACGCTTTTTTACCTGGAGATCTCCTGGAGTTTGTTTATTACAGACTCCGCCGAACGCTAGCGCGCTCCGAGCGATGCCTCCTTCAGTGTCGTACGCGCCGTCCACTAGGGCCCTAGTTGCCGTGGCCTGCATTCTCATCAACTTATCACCATTCTCCATCGTTAGATTATTATGTTGTGTCTTTATGCCGTATGGTATTCTTGCATTCCTTTTACTAAATTCCAATTAAAGAGGAGTGTCGAACGAAAGTTTTTCCTTACACAATTACTATTAAATTTTTTTTATTTACGCTCCCAATATTTTTTTCGATCTTATCCTGACATTTGTAAAAACTTATAATATACTTAAAATATAAAACACACTAAAACTATACAGGGTGTTTCCTAAGCAAGTATCAAAAATTGAAGGAGGATATAATAGATGATCTAAAAATGTTTCATCGGTACTG
>NW_020216884.1:0-8305 GCF_003070985.1 Temnothorax curvispinosus | reverse complement strand
ACGTCTTGCGCTACTTGCTTCGATTTGTCGAGATATTTTCGGCCGAAAAGTAATAACAGTAATCTCACACGTTTGTCACGAATACCTTTATTACATCGAAATGGATTACGTTGAACGCGCGGTAATCTTTCATGTAGATCGTCGGCGATATAGAACAGAAAATAGATCCTTTATTACCTGTCGGATTGCTTTCTCTTTATTGTCTTGTGTCGCTCGAGCACCCTCAAACTTTCTAACTCGGTCTATGATTGTTTACGATCCTAGTACGTTTTAAGAAGTAATTTAAATCGGCGTAGCTAATGAAGTACGACGCTGAGCGTCACGTGAATTTCGAAAGCGCGGCCGTGTGGAAGGCCGTCAGATTGATTTTTCGCAGAATTCAGGACTCAGGACGAGACATTATACGGTGTCTTATATAAGCTCGAATTCGTCGAACGCAGCGCTCGACGAAACAAAGTTGCGAGCGAGAGGTCGCGACGCGATAATTCGACGATAGTGTTGGCTGAAAGTAACATCTCAAACGACCAATAAAAGTGGTCCGTTTGAATTACATAGAGATTAACTAGGATTCTAGAGTCTTAGATAAGAATGCCCAATCGTCGCTAAGGTACGTACCCGCACATGCGCTCACGATCCTGAAGGCGGTATAAGGTAAATGTGAAATGTGAAGAATGGCATGAAATTTATACAGTTTTCTTTACAAATAATGATTGTGCGTCAAATACACCGACGCTTTTTCAACCATCCAAAACCGCGCGCAGTTCTTCTAAAACCGTACAAGGATCTTTACAAGTGCGCGCATATCCTTTCAATATGCGAACGTATTTTCTTAAACAGCTGCAGTTTTCATCAAACCATTTTTTTCATTCGTACAAAATTGCAAATTTGCAAGCTGAGATCTCGCGAAGATTGAGTGTTGCAATTGATCGCCCTTTATCTGCTATTGTGTTTTTCACTTTAAAATTCAGCGTTTTTCTTCTCATAATAGATGCAACAAGCGTGAACGTTTGTATATATACTTGTTCGCGATACAGCACAAATTATTACGGGACCGAGCGTTACAAATCAGACACGCACACAGATTGCTCCGAGAGCTTCTGCAGATAATGCATCGAGGTCCTATATAGCTCAAGTCTTATTTAGGAAAACGGTTCAATCGCTAAGTAAGAAATGATAGAAATACTTAAGAGAGTGCACAAACATGTGCACTCCTGGGAGGTGAAGGATAACATCTTAAAAGATAATTCGGACGAGAGGAGCACCAGCGTCGAAAACTATATATTGGATTCAGACGACGAGCAAGAAGTAATTAAGGATTGACGTTTCAAGCGTCATCTACAATACACGGAGTAAGCGTGGAATAAGGAGTAAGAGTAGCAGGGAGTAAGCATTATAGCCTGTTGTGTCCTGATGATTGGCCGAGCGTATGTGTAAGAGTAAGAGTGGGAGTAAGAAATAAAATTAATTTATTTCGCTTACGCCCTTACGCCAGCTCTCTTAAACCGAAAATAGCCCTTTTACGCCTACTCTTACTCCTTACTCCACGCTTACTCCGTGTATTGTAGACGACGCTTCAGAGATTTGTGATCTGATGAGTGCTCGTTCTTATGAATGTGTATCTTTCAGCTTCTTGAATTAGAAACCAGACTGCAGAACGTCCATATCGAAGATCCGAATGAGCTCTAGTCAGCGTTATCCGAAGCAGAGAAACAAGAATTTAAGACACTGATAAAAATAAAAAAGCGGAAATGTGATACCCAAGTTAATGCCGTAAAAGACTACCGTTTGGAAAGAAAATTAGCAATGCCTGTTGCCGTTTCATTCTTTATTTTACCCAACAAGCATGACAGAATCTTGTCAATTACTTTCTTATGCTTCTTGGTCAAAGTCTCGTCGGGTTTTGAATCGGGTTCATCGTTCATGCCGCTGTTCAATACATTCTGAAACCGAGAATTACACAATAAATCAATTACTGAAAATACATGTATGCTAATTACATTTTAGTCGACAATATTTACCAGTAAACAATGTTCAGATGCGTTGACTCTCTCCGTAAACGTGCTGTTCATTAGACACCAAGGCAAAACTGCGTTTATCATAGCAGACTTAGTTCGACTAACATTGTCTTCATTGCATGACTCGCCTACAATACGAATCGCGCTACAGATCACTTTATCGTTCTCTCCCACTTCCTTTATGAAGATCTCGTAAGCAGTTCTCCAACGTGCAAGTATATATAAGCAGAGTAATCATGGCGTTTTGACGTTTCTCCTTATCTGCTCTCACGTTAAATGCAAAATTCATCATTTGGGATACCTAATGCAAAATTAAGCGTATATTTGAATATAATTATCTGTAATAAGGATATAAATTAACTGTGAAAGATTATAATTGTATGACGTAATATTTAGGTACCTATATATAGTGTGTAGATTATTAATCGATAAGAAAATATAATTAAATAATAAGAGAGACAAAAACTCATATTCGTTTATCAAATTATATGTGATATTAAGTGAAATAAGAACTCTTATTAAAATATGTTGAATATAAAGAACGTGTTATGATTTTGATATTATCTAAACCAAATTACCGTACGTGTCTTGCAAGTTAATAAATTTTTGTAGTTATATATATATCTTGGCATTAATACTTGCTTTGTTTTTAATACGTTTGTCTGGAATTTTACAAAATTGTTTTGTTATGTGTTGAGGTAGCGTATCATTTAAGCAAGATGTGCCATTTGAGTAAGATGAAATAATAATCTCCATGTTCTGATATACCTGCTCGAATTTCTTTAACTCTATTAATGCAAAAAGTCTGCGAATCAATGTTATGCGAAAGTTATGATATATTTTTAACTTTAACACACTGTTGCAATCTTCAATCTCTTTGTCGTAATCGTTATGCTCAAAATATGCGGCAGCTCGATTATCAATTAATATTTATTTAATTTCAGCTATACAAAGCCATGAAATGGACTTGGTTTACAATATACCTTAAACACACTCATACCAACTTTTTTACCTTAACGCGTGACATTGTTAATTCCTTATTCCGTATTTTTTAATTTCTTCTAGAAAAACCATCCTTTAATTAAACCCCAACACGCCTAAACCTATTATTTACACGTTAAACTCACAACCTAAACTCAGAAATACTTGACTTAGTCCGCTTCGGCAGTATCAAGCCAAGAAATTACGGACATTATTCACCTATACACATACACATACCTTCTAACCGCAACGCGCAACAACTAATATTCCCTATATTTTTTAAATTCTTCCCAATCTATTTTAGACGCATATCTCGCTTTGTTTCTAAAATAACCTTCCTTACATCCTACTTTTTCTTTATCCCTACCTTTACCTTAATATTACAACTATTTCCTGTTTTTTAACCATATCTTAATATATTAATAATTCTTTACCTTTACCTTCAAATATTGACGCAACTCTCTCATCTTACAATACATATAATAAACTTATGACTAATAACAAATCTCTTGCTACCTAACTAATGCTATCCTATATCCCCAAGTCCTTCCGAACTCATCACACCTCCCTATATATGCCCTTGCCTCCTCTTTTTTCTTCTTCCAATAGCATCACTTCTGTGCTCTCGAATCGCTCCGTTCCTCTTCATTATTTGCCAAAATCCTCTACACTGCTTCTCATTCGGTCCTAGTAAATTTCCTAGCAAATTTCCTCCCAGCTCTTCTTCTCTCGTTCTCACCGAAGCAACATATATTTCCTCCTCGCACGTTCGTTCTCTAGTTATCTTCCCATGCCTCCTATCTACCGTTGCATAATTAATATACCTGGATTCGCCTCCGTGCCATTCAAAGATTCTAATATTTCCAGAAAACTGCTGCGTCCTTTAAACAAGCCTTGCGTGTCCACCTTCTTTTACCTTTCCTTTCCTACAACGCAGACAAGTTTCGCCAGTCCTTGTTCCAGGAATACGCCAATAGCTTTCCTGTACCTTTCTTCTTTTCATCTCATCTCTTCTTTATCGTTGGCTTAACCTTTCCTCAGCTATGCTTATCTTCTTTTACTTTCCATTTCCTGGAACACCTCTAGGCCCGCCCATCCTTGTGTCCTAGCTTTATTTCACCTTTCTTCTTTTCATCTCCATTGACACGGAACTCGAGAGATTTTTGACTGCTTGACTTTCTTCTTCCTTCTTCGACAATCCTCTTCACATTTAATCCTCCCTTGTTTCGTATAGCCTCTTCTATGACAACGCTTCTTTCACCTACCTCTTGTCCTCTCCTCTGTTTTCTGTCCTTTACCTCTTTTTCCTTTTCTTATTCTTGATCCAATATTTCCTATTCTAAAATTTGTCCCAATCTAAGATTCACATGTGTTCTGAGTTCAGAGTTCAACCTGTCATCTTTTCAACTATCTTCTTAACCTATACTTAATTCACGACCGAAGGCTCCTTAGCTAATCATTTACCATACAATCTTCTTTACAATCGATCGAAACCTTCCCTACTTTACCTACATACCTTTCCCGCCTATACCGCCTAACTGACTCGTCACCATAACCTCATCCTACCAGGGTCTCTAAATACTTTTATATAACTTTTCTCTACATGCGTCCTACTATCTCCCTTCATTCTCATCGCATCCCCTGCTTATACCCTATCTTTCCAATATTCCTACTTGCCCCATACTAATCTTTAAACCCAGAAACAAAGCTAAAATCACACAACGCACTTTCACCGCTACCATTCACACACGCTCCCTCTAACCAAGTCCCGGCAGCTCGATTATCGTAATACAATCCCTTCTCAGTGTCGTCTGTTGCTAGTTCAATTGCCTTTGTGTAGTGACTTATGGCTTTAGACCACCTTTCGTGGATGAACTCTTTACCACCCTTCTTATTCCATTCCTGTGCAGTCATATCTGATTCTGCCATGATGGAATAATGCTATAACACAAAATATATGATGTTGCAATGTGTTTTAACATGGAAAAACTCTCTATAATATTTTATACATGACATATTATTTTAAATGCGAGAAGCACAGATTATAAAATAATTTATTACAAAATAATTATATGCAAGTATGAAACATTAATGGGCCATAAATAGTTTTACAGTTTAATAATAACATTGCCCTTTCTAATGTAAAACCTGCATATAAATTATTATCAATTGTTGCAACAATTTTTGTGTTAGAGAGCTAAATTGTACTAACATTGATTATTAAGGGACAGGTTTAATTTCGGTGAATTATCTTTGATATAAATATAGGAGCATTGAGGTTAAATAGGGACTGAATAATGTTATCGATCTACTGACTGTAATTCAATTATATATATTATTTGTCGCGACAGTTCGGGTTTCGAGTTTCGATCGACAACGATTCATGACATTACACGTAGATATTTCTACTCATATTAGCGCGAGAAATGCAATTATGTATATTTTGCTGCGATAGTCAAGGGTAACTTACACTTGATCTTCCCTTTCACGAGTCGGAAATTTAAATACCACGACGAAAAGTGTCTGGAAATGAGGCGTGCGATTTATCTGAGATTCGCGAGAAATTCAGTTACGTGAGATTAAAAATCTCGTTCCATCGATATTTTTGTTTATATGAGGTTAATGTTCCGTCAACCGAGTGGTTATTTTTCTTTCTTTGACACATCCAGTTCTTTGGTCTGTTCAAACCAGTTCGAACATGTTTTGTATAAACATATCGTCACGGTCGGTGGCATAAAAGGTAACATAAGAAAATAAAGACTTAAGCAACAAAGATTTTATATTCGCGAGGGGCCACATTTCGACGAGGTAAATATTACAATACACGAAAGTTAATTTTTCAGTTATATAAAGGAAAGAAACATTAATATGATTTATTATAAAATTAGGGTATTTTTTTTGTCACACGTCGCCGTTCTTTTTCGAATAACATGAGATATTTCTAAACGTGCGTTTATGTTAATGTTAATACTTTAATTGCAACTCATTCAAAAGAACTCGTGTACTGTTTAATAGCTCTACAATGGAATTACTGGCTCTATCACTTAGCTGTACTGTTTCACTTGTGTAAGATATACAATAGTGTGATCAAGTCGAGATGACACGTCTTGCGCTACTTGCTTCGATTTGTCGAGATATTTTCGGCCGAAAAGTAATAACAGTAATCTCACACGTTTGTCACGAATACCTTTATTACATCGAAATGGATTACGTTGAACGCGCGGTAATCTTTCATGTAGATCGTCGGCGATATAGAACAGAAAATAGATCCTTTATTACCTGTCGGATTGCTTTCTCTTTATTGTCTTGTGT
Source organism: Temnothorax curvispinosus (assembly GCF_003070985.1). Taxonomy (NCBI): domain Eukaryota; kingdom Metazoa; phylum Arthropoda; class Insecta; order Hymenoptera; family Formicidae; genus Temnothorax; species Temnothorax curvispinosus. Next base: position 1,997 of record NW_020216884.1, on the reverse strand, counting down.
CGCTCGAGCACCCTCAAACTTTCTAACTCGGTCTATGATTGTTTACGATCCTAGTACGTTTTAAGAAGTAATTTAAATCGGCGTAGCTAATGAAGTACGACGCTGAGCGTCACGTGAATTTCGAAAGCGCGGCCGTGTGGAAGGCCGTCAGATTGATTTTTCGCAGAATTCAGGACTCAGGACGAGACATTATACGGTGTCTTATATAAGCTCGAATTCGTCGAACGCAGCGCTCGACGAAACAAAGTTGCGAGCGAGAGGTCGCGACGCGATAATTCGACGATAGTGTTGGCTGAAAGTAACATCTCAAACGACCAATAAAAGTGGTCCGTTTGAATTACATAGAGATTAACTAGGATTCTAGAGTCTTAGATAAGAATGCCCAATCGTCGCTAAGGTACGTACCCGCACATGCGCTCACGATCCTGAAGGCGGTATAAGGTAAATGTGAAATGTGAAGAATGGCATGAAATTTATACAGTTTTCTTTACAAATAATGATTGTGCGTCAAATACACCGACGCTTTTTCAACCATCCAAAACCGCGCGCAGTTCTTCTAAAACCGTACAAGGATCTTTACAAGTGCGCGCATATCCTTTCAATATGCGAACGTATTTTCTTAAACAGCTGCAGTTTTCATCAAACCATTTTTTTCATTCGTACAAAATTGCAAATTTGCAAGCTGAGATCTCGCGAAGATTGAGTGTTGCAATTGATCGCCCTTTATCTGCTATTGTGTTTTTCACTTTAAAATTCAGCGTTTTTCTTCTCATAATAGATGCAACAAGCGTGAACGTTTGTATATATACTTGTTCGCGATACAGCACAAATTATTACGGGACCGAGCGTTACAAATCAGACACGCACACAGATTGCTCCGAGAGCTTCTGCAGATAATGCATCGAGGTCCTATATAGCTCAAGTCTTATTTAGGAAAACGGTTCAATCGCTAAGTAAGAAATGATAGAAATACTTAAGAGAGTGCACAAACATGTGCACTCCTGGGAGGTGAAGGATAACATCTTAAAAGATAATTCGGACGAGAGGAGCACCAGCGTCGAAAACTATATATTGGATTCAGACGACGAGCAAGAAGTAATTAAGGATTGACGTTTCAAGCGTCATCTACAATACACGGAGTAAGCGTGGAATAAGGAGTAAGAGTAGCAGGGAGTAAGCATTATAGCCTGTTGTGTCCTGATGATTGGCCGAGCGTATGTGTAAGAGTAAGAGTGGGAGTAAGAAATAAAATTAATTTATTTCGCTTACGCCCTTACGCCAGCTCTCTTAAACCGAAAATAGCCCTTTTACGCCTACTCTTACTCCTTACTCCACGCTTACTCCGTGTATTGTAGACGACGCTTCAGAGATTTGTGATCTGATGAGTGCTCGTTCTTATGAATGTGTATCTTTCAGCTTCTTGAATTAGAAACCAGACTGCAGAACGTCCATATCGAAGATCCGAATGAGCTCTAGTCAGCGTTATCCGAAGCAGAGAAACAAGAATTTAAGACACTGATAAAAATAAAAAAGCGGAAATGTGATACCCAAGTTAATGCCGTAAAAGACTACCGTTTGGAAAGAAAATTAGCAATGCCTGTTGCCGTTTCATTCTTTATTTTACCCAACAAGCATGACAGAATCTTGTCAATTACTTTCTTATGCTTCTTGGTCAAAGTCTCGTCGGGTTTTGAATCGGGTTCATCGTTCATGCCGCTGTTCAATACATTCTGAAACCGAGAATTACACAATAAATCAATTACTGAAAATACATGTATGCTAATTACATTTTAGTCGACAATATTTACCAGTAAACAATGTTCAGATGCGTTGACTCTCTCCGTAAACGTGCTGTTCATTAGACACCAAGGCAAAACTGCGTTTATCATAGCAGACTTAGTTCGACTAACATTGTCTTCATTGCATGACTCGCCTACAATACGAATCGCGCTACAGATCACTTTATCGTTCTCTCCCACTTCCTTTATGAAGATCTC
>NW_020216883.1:0-1087 GCF_003070985.1 Temnothorax curvispinosus | reverse complement strand
AATTCCCGCGAAAAAGGGATATCGTAGAGTCCGCTGGACGTAACACTAGTCATATTAATTTTATATCATTTAAAGTGTACTCAAGATATATTACGTTTATTTTAATGGAAATGAATGTGGTATATTTTACGGTTTCCTTTTCCCATGTATTTGCTACCAAGGCCGCGACCGTGACCGCAACCGTGATCACGACCGCAACCGCGATTACAACTGTGACTACGATCCGCTCTTTGCCACCATGGCGGTCCTGTAATAAATTTTAAATTTGTTATACACATTTATATCTTATATATATACATATATATATGTATATATATATATGTATATGGAGCGTAGTTTAGCAGGACCATTTTTCGATTGAAACGTATTTTAACGGGACCATTGGCTCTTAGCTGGTCGGTCCTAGTAATACTTTTCATGTTCCGTATTGTATTGGGACCGTCCCGATAAAACCAATATGAATACATCGTATTTTATCAGCACCACACAAAATTTCATGTCCTTCTAATATACGGGCCTAATATTTTAGTAATTCTTTTGATGCACTGTATTTTATCAGGACCACGGCACAAACCTAGCGTAATGACTAACAATTCAGATTGGAATTATTAATTAAGAGGCTCCACTAATTCAAAACTTAAAAAATATATAATATTTCTATGTCTACGTATCCCAGGTCGCCGATGATGGGATTCAGGCAGTGCGCTCCGTAGTTTTTGGTGTCTAGGTGTTCCAATTTTTCGAATTTGATATCTACGTGTCTCAGGTCGCCGATGACGAGGTCCAAATAGTGCGCTCCGTAGTTTTCGGTGTCTAACTGTATTAATACTTTGAATTCGACGTCTACGTGCCTCAGGTCGCCGAAGACGGAACCTAAGCTGTGCGCTCCGTAGTTTTCGGTGTCTAACTGTATAAATACTTTGAATTTCGACGTCTACGTGTCCCAGGTCGCCGAAAACGGAATCTAAGCTGTGCGCTCCGTAGTTTTCGGTTTCTAGGTGTTTCATATCCTTGAATTTAATGCCTACGTGTCTCAAATCGCCGATGACGAGGTCCAGATAGTGCGCTCCGTCGTTTTTTGTGTCTA
>NW_020216882.1:0-3498 GCF_003070985.1 Temnothorax curvispinosus | reverse complement strand
GAGAATAATCATCGAATCAATGAGAAACAATGTTTATAGAAACGCACTGAAATGAATAATTAATAGTTTGTGAATAACGCAAGATAAACTTTATGTTTCGCACAGAACGCAGTTTCCTTGAATACGTATTTCAAATGAATATAAAAATTGTTCGCTAAGTAATATAATACATCATAAGAAAGAATTGTATAATCAATGAAAACGAAACAATCGCACAAATAAGTAATAAAGTCTTTCTTTTACAGTTCACGAAAAATGGTTGCAACCGTACGATAAGTGAATTTACTTTAAACTGAGCTCAGTATTCTAATTTTACTCGAAATATATTGTTCACAAACGGAAATAAGAGAGGATGTTTTCCTTTCAACCCGCGAGACTAGCAAGGATAACCCTCAGATGAGATTAGGATCCTTTGATCAGGATTCCTATCGTGACGCTAGACGAAATTCTAACGTCTCTCCTTAGAATTAAGAAATGATTGGTTACCTTGTGAGAAAATCAGGTGAATAATTAGAGCTAGTCTTACAGAACACGCCACAGATATCTTTTCCTACACTTTATGACTTCGAAAGGGCTCGAAATTCCTGTCGTTCAGGCTCTCTCGAGTTCTGCTGCAAATGGCTGCCCTCCTTCGTGCCACGTGCCGGCATGGCTCGCCGGTACGGATATCCCTGGATTCCTCTCGGTAATGTTCGCCGTATCAAGTATATCTCGTTGAATAAAATATTGAACGTAATTAATCACAATATGAAACACGGATAGGCAATTCAAAACTAAAGACGCGACACCAAAGTATGACGCAATACTATCGACCTTTAGCAAAAGAACACGAAGCATCGTGCTCGCAATCTGGGAAACGAATGGCTCGCTCGCCCGGGCTGCACGCCCCTCCAGATATCCTTACGCAAGCGCGCGGGAAGACCGCGCTCGACCGTTCTCGAGCGCTCGCGTTACTACGCGGTCGGATCTATTTTTCGCATACATATCCTAGCGTACCGACCTACCACAATACGAACGCTTGGCTGCCGCACATATACAATCTCTCTCTCTCTTTACACGTTAATTTCAAACATATGCAGAACCAGCATTATTAGAACACTGCAGTAAATATCATTATTCAACGATGCAATTCAATGCTCATTCCGATCTATAATATTTATACATACCTGGATTACGACATGTTTCCCATCAATAGCACCTATGCAATGGTTGAAATGCCATTGGTTTTCAAACTCTTGAGCAATATTTAACAAATCTATCGTTTTTAATAGATACGGAAATACTTCCTTGCTGAGACAAGTCCAAAGTGCTTTGCAGGTTTCTTGAATGATGTTACTCACTGTAGTGACGCCAACAAGATATTGATAAGAAGTGGAAGTCATACAGTCACCGGTTGCTAAATATTTGGATACAGATCATTTATTTTATTTAGATCATTTATTTTATTTAGACAATCGAAAGTAATACATTAAAATTGTTTTGAAAGACCAACCTCAATGTCATAGCCAATCGTGCTGCAGCAGGTATAGGCTCTCTTATTGCATTCTGCTTGGAAATAAGAGGGCCAACTAAACACAGCAATTCTTTAAATTGAATTGTTGTCATACGTAAATAATTTTGGAATTTGTCTTCATACAAGGAAAGTGTAGGAAATAGGGCTTTATAAAATCTATGAATGTGTCGCAGTTGAAATAGTGGATGAACCCAAAAATGCTTTTTTTTGTAAGCTCTTATTTTCTTTAGTCTCATAATTTCACTGATAATAAAAGCCGCTCCAACTCTTTTTCGCCACGTTTTCTGTTTTCTTGCTTCGTCAATAATTTTCTGACATTGAGTAATCCATGCTTGATATTTATATACACTGGACATTATATGTGTATAATGTCACAAATCACTCACTGTACTCAAAATTACTCAATTAAAAGCAATTTTTAATTGTAGAATAAAAGATTATTTATGTGCGCTTATTAAAAAGCAAGTAAATAAAACGATCACAATAAAATTTGAATAACCTCGTTGATGCTATAGCCACAATGTTTCGAGAAAACGCTCGTTGATGCCAAATTGACGCTCAAACAAACGTTGACGCTCGCATATTTGATGCTATTTCGCTTTCTACCGATGAAGTTGGTCACGGACCAGTTTTAACGCCCAAATCAAGCGTCAAGCGTCAGCATGAAAAAGCCCCTTAAATTATACTCACATAAGCTGCGTTCGGATAGCGTGCTATATCAGTATCAGCAGACTTCACACCGCAATAGTACATACAGTACATACACTACACAATAGCGGAATGGCCGGCAAACCGGGCGAACAACAACCGCCACGTGCCACTCACGTGTTGCGCAAAATTTGCGCCGCAAATATCCGCGCCACGGGTGCCTGAGGGGATGGTACCCCCATTTGATTTCATATCTATCTACTTCCGGTATGTCTTCGTCGTCCCCAAGTGGCGGCAGCTGTTCCAAGTAGCAAGCCAAACACAATTTTTTCCTTGGCCAAGAGGAATTGACTAATATCATCCCCTCTTCTCTCTCAGGGTCAGGGCGAATGCACCCGCTTTCTAGGAGAATCCCGTATGTGTTTTGGTATTCCACTCAGGTATTCCGTCAGGGAGACCTCCGTCGATCGGCCCATTTCATTCCTCTCCTCTTCGCTCCTCTCATCCGGTGTCGGTGGTCTCATTTTAATATTATTTTATGTATACAGGGTGTCCCTGAATATTTGGTATTTTTTTCGTATCCAGATAAAGCGGACCAAACTGAGTCAAAAAGTCATATACCATTTTGCAATTTTCGCAATAGTTGATGAGTTATTAATGATTAAAAATCGCCGTATTAGCCCGGCCCACCGCCAAATACGAGCGCGCGGGCATTTGTTTATTACAAATTAAGCGGCGATGGCTACGCACGAGCGGCGCGTATAACGCTGGAGCCCCGTCCTGAGTGATGATAGTTTCTCGCCTTTTTTTAAATAAAAATAAAATTTTCTAACACCATAGAAAAATTGTTTGTGCGTACGCATGTACAGTGGGGAGCAGAAATGAGTTCCGTTACCCGGTGAGCTACGGTGCAGAGCGGTGCAGATGAGCGCGCTACCTCTAGGTCGGTTACCGACCTATCTACAGCCACGGTCGATAAAAGGTTCAAATACAGAACCGCGAACGCGTAAAAATGGTCAGTCACGCTGTATTGCTCGCGCATGCATTTGATTAAAAAAACATTTTTAATACAATTTGATGTACACAATTAATATGTATTACATACAACATGTACACAATTAATATGTATTACATACAATATAACAATCATAGGTGAATATGTAATTATAATTGTATAATGGATCTGCAACTATTATTCCACCGACTAAGTATGTGTTTACTGGAATAATATAATTACAGATAATATGATAATTATAATTACAACATAATTACCTATAATTATTCTATTGTATACGTAATGCATATGTATTACATATGTATACGTATGTAATTACATG
>NW_020216881.1:0-2608 GCF_003070985.1 Temnothorax curvispinosus | reverse complement strand
CTTTTCTTATTAGAATAAGAAAAGTAAAATAATTGAAGAACAAAATGCCTGGTCCCATAAGCCAATTTAAGAGAGGACAGATAATAGCGTTGAGGGATGGTGGCATGGGTCCGACAGACATATCAGCCCATTTGAATATAAGTGTAAGTATTGCTCGAGCTAAAAATAAATCACCGAAAAAACGTTGTTTAGACACTTTCATGCCTAAAGTCATCGATTCAAAAATTGCACACAAGCGTGCGTGTATCTTTCTTTGTAATTAAAAAATATATAAAATAAAAGAAATGTATACAGAGTTCGTTCTGAATGCATACATAGCATCTTCAGGAACATGCGCTTTTATTACAGGAACGTTCAGTTCATCGTATTGTGAGAAGATACGACACATTGGGACATGTCAACCCGTCTCCGATACCTGGACGACCGAGAGGAACAAATGCTGAGGAAGACCAAGAAATATTAAATGTTATTCGACAATCTGGCTTCCATTCGTCGCGACAAATCCGACTAAATGTCGATCTAACATGCTCAGATCGTACTGTGCGGCGCCGTTTGCACAATGCCGGTTATCATCACCGGATTCCCGCACAAAGAGAAGTTTTCTCTCATCGGCACAAGGAGCAACGGCTGGCTTTTGCAAGGGAACACTTGGGATGGGAGGAAGAATGGATGTATACCATCTTTTCAGATGAGAAGGTATTTTCGACTGACGAGTCTGGTAGAGTGACATTGTGGAGAACGAGAGGAACGAGGTATGCGGAGGAAAATGTTCGTTTTCGCGCACGAAGTGGACGCATCACATTAAGTTTTTGGGGATGTATGACTTCGCAAGGCCCTGGGCCGCTTGTTCGCACAACACCACACATGAACGGCGAAGAATACCTCCACATATTATCTGATGTGATGATGCCATACGTCGCGGAGACTTTTCCTGGCAGACCATACGTGAATTTCGTTCAAGACAATTCAGGAGTGCATCGAGCGAGAATTGTCCAGAATTGGCTGGCTGAACAACCCAACCTCAGGACGTTGAACTGGCCAGCCAAATCCCCTGATTTGAATGTTATCGAACATGTTTGGGGCATTATGGTGCAAGAGTGGGACCCTCAAATTCCACGAACACGAGAGGCTCTTGCACAATATGTTGTGGAAAAATGGGAGGGTCTCCGCGCAAGACCACAATTTTTTGACAATTTAGTGCGGTCAATGCCCCGAAGAATGAATTGCGTAATTGACAGTAATGGAAGCGTCACGCGATATTGAGTGACGCCTCCATTACTCTCTATGAATGCATGCGGTGATGTATAAATGTTGCATGACTGCAAAGTGGACAATTCTCGATGAGTGATTGAATTAATTATATTACAGTAACAGTTATATAATTTGTAAATATAATTGTTATTGCAATATAATTAAAAGTGTATGTGTGTGTGTGAATGAGGAAAGTGAATGCTGAATGAATGTTGCGTATAGTGAACAAAGCGAAAGCCATCCATTGCTCCTTTGAAGGATCCCCGATAGGAAAATTACGCAAATAAATAAATTGTGCAAATATTTATCAATATTTGCACAAAGGTCTCAATTTCTACTAGTATTGTTGCAAATTAATATCGAGACATATAATTGCAGCATGGCATTCCCAATTTTATTCAGATTTCGTCATATCATCTTATAAATCTTTTCCTATCGGGGGAAGTCACTTATACTCTTGCGGCGTATAAAGGAACACATCGTGCAATCGGCGTAACAATTATAAGTAGATACCTTATACACTCACATATATCAGAATTTCTTGTGATGAACCAATGTATATCCATCCTGTGTCCCAACGTAATTCATCCATTGTCAAAGTTATTTATCTGCAAGTAAAGTATTGTATATAAATATGTAAATATGCACATTATTTGAATGGATAATCGCACAGATACTTTTACTTAATATGTATACTTTCAATAATAAATGATCTTTAAATTGCATACTGGATTCGAAATCGGAAATTGTATCCCACTTCCTTTCTCCAACGTTGAGCGATCGCCGGTTTTTATCTTCAATACTTCGTTGATATTGCATCACCACAACCTATTAGTATAATTTATCCAAGTAACTCTGCAAATATTGGACAAATCTGTTATTGCACATTATTCCAATTATATTTTTTAATGCCCGGTAAAAAAAAATATATATATATATATAATATATATATATAATATATAATTATATTTATAATTAAACATATCAAGTATGTCCATACATGTTTTTGTCTCTTCTATAATATATATTACAGAAAAAAAATAAAAAGAAAAATCTAAAAATGATTAAAAAGATTATTTTCGCATTGCATTTTTTATAATATGTGAAGTTTGAGGTAATGAGAAAAAAATTGCCCATATATAATCATATATGTATAAATGTAACAGTTGTTATGTATAATTAACATAAAAAAATGTAAAAAAACATATATAAATATATATAATTATATATAATTATATATATTTATATGTGTTTTTGTTTTTATATAAAAAATTTTTACCGCGTGGATATATGTCTATACTCTTACCGTCCTCTTAATCGTATATATTCTTCCACAATTTGTGAACGCAGGCTGGCT
>NW_020216880.1:0-8790 GCF_003070985.1 Temnothorax curvispinosus | reverse complement strand
ATGTATGTATGTATGTATATATATCTATGTATGTAGTATAACATATAAATGTATGTATGTAGTATATGTAATATAATGTATGTATGCATATATGTATGTAATGTATGCAGTATAACATATATGTATGTATGTAAGAAATAGTCCTCGAGTAAATATCGTATTATATATGAGAAGGGATATTAATAGAGATATCGCACATGTATTTAGTATTTAATATTTTTATATGGTTATAAATTTTTGGTTTCACAAAAAAGTATGTAACATTACACTTTATTATTTTTTAATATTATTAATATGTATATTTACCAGTGTCAATCGATTCATAACCTCTCTTTTACAGCCTCACTTTCTTCACTTGCATGTGATAACGTGTTTAATCACACAATAACGAAGAAACGCTGCACATATGCTCTCAATCTTACACTAATGCGGTTCGATGCGCTTCATCCCTCATTAAATACCCTTTGCTCTCTCTCTCGCTCCAATTGAATCTTGAAAGATTATTTTTTTTCTTTGTCTCGCGTACTGCGTCGTAAAAAATAGTGTGAAATAGATACATCTACGCAGTGACCATCCCCTTCTCCAAGAAAAAAATTTGTATATGGCGCCACGAAGCACGAAAGTCACAATAGTCCTCGAGTAAATATCTTATTATATATGAAAAGGGATATTAATAAATATATCGCACATGTATTTAGTAATTAATATTTTTTATTATATACTTTATATGTATTACATATTTCAAACACTTTACATGTATCATTTTTTATATTAAGAATAAAATACAGTTTGCACGAATTAAATCGCATTGTCCTTGTGTATCCATGAGTTGTGCGATCCATCGAATCCCAACCATTTCACGTAAACCTCGTCGCCCCTCCTGCACAGTACTTTCTCCACGAGATACACGTCAGGATAAGTCGCGCGATGCAACTCGTACTCGTAGAACGCTCCAGCGACGGATTTTCCACGATAGTCCTCGAGTAGGTAGGTTACGGGATTGGTATGCTGCACTTTAACGATCTTATAAACACCTCGGTAGTCCAATTCGGCGTGTATCGGTACCGAGTCGCCCGCTTTGAACTTTGCCGGGCCCGCGATCTTTATCACGCTGTACACCGTAGCCAAGAGTCTTTCGGCGATCGCGGGGGTAACGTCGACGGGTCGCATGCCGATCATTCGATGCTTGTGCGCGTTGTAATCCGACACGAGTCGCGATAACGCGTCAAACCACTTGTAAGTTCCATTGAGCGTAAACATTTTCCACATGTTGTTTTTTAACGTGCAATTGAATCGCTCGACGACCGACGCCTTCATCACCGAAAACGTGGAATAATGAATGATACCGTGTTTTTTCACGAGACGTTGCACGTCGGTGTTGTAAAATTCCTTCCCTCATGTCGGTTTGTAGATTACTAGGGCACCTCCCGCTATCTCGAATTATCTTGGCGATAGCGTCAGTTGTCTCGCTGCCACCTTTACCCTTGAGCGGCACGGCCCAGGCGTATTTGCTCAACACATCGATGACGATGAGTATGTAGTGGTAGCCTCCGTTGAAACGCGAGTACGGACGCATCTCGACGATATCAGCTTGCCACAGGTCGTCGTACCCTCGCACTATGACGTGTCTGCGGGGAAAATTTCTTCTCGCCGGTGCGTGCAATTCGTCCACCAACCGTCGCTTTTTGATATTATTATCCACATCGGTCGATTTTAACGGTCTCATGTTCGGTTAGCGTTTCGTTGGCTGTTCGTAGTTGTCGTTCTTCAGCTGTACGTAGCCGTTTCTGTTTATGTTTTTGCGTCGTTCATCACTGTTTCTGAACCGCTCAGAAACGATTTCGAACCGTTCCTGAATCGTTTGACGGCTTGCATAATTGTCTTTTACTTGACTGAAAACTCTTATGCCAAGATATTGCTTCTGGTACCGTCACCTTCCCGAGCGTTACATCGGCTCAAGATAATTCAATATTATCCAAGTTTTGGTACGCTGTTTTCGATATATGTAAATCTTTCGCGCCGATATCTTACTTCCTTTAATCTGTCTAGCCAATATTAACAAATGTGGTCTGTCATGTAAATGTGACAATAAAATTATGTCAGATCAATCACTTGCTTCTCCAATTTGGCAAGTTTATTTTTAAAACATCAACGTTTTTGGTCTGCTTACCAATGGCTTTTGAGCCGCTAGAAAGTTAGATTTCTCATGTTATAATCATTATCACACAATGGAGAATAATATAAAGAATATATGTAGATATTGAGTATAAGCCCCCCCCCCTCTGCCGATTTCTTTGTAATTTTTTAAATGTTATGTATTTTGAATTGTAAAAAAAAAAGATTCTAAGAAGGAAAATTATCACTCATGATCCATTTATTTTCCTGTCAGATAATGGGACGCAGCTCCGGTCCGCGAAACTTGAAAAAATGCTAGCCGCACATTGCAGCCGCACGCATCACCGGAGACGACTAGGGCACCAACAGCAGCGGTCCCGAGATGGACGAGGCGGAGCCACGTCCAATTTAGTTATAAGTCAAGCGTCCGCGTCCCGAGGATGGGGATAAAGTCGGGAGATATTAGTAGTAATTTTGTTTTCTGTTTATGACGATAATCCTGGTTTCATTTAGTTCGTTCGTTTGATCGCAATATGGATAGCGACCCCATCCGGCGCGTAGTTAATTATAAACGTATCATACCGCGCAAGTATTTTCATCTAGTTGAGGCTCAAGCGGCATAACCCCTCGAGAAGAGGCACAAATTTTAGTTTATTTTCGATTACGTAGTTTTGTTTTGTTCCCGTCGGCGCGGGTACGGGAGGTCATGCGGCGACATGACAGGGCTTGAGCCCAACCACATTTTCCAAGAAAGGGGGGCCTCCCGAGCGAATGACCGGGAGACTTCCACGCACAACATGACGGACGAGCCGTGACGGTCCATGGAACGGGAGAATGACGTACGGCGAAGGGATGGACCGCGAATGCGAAGCAACGACTGGAGCGTCTCGGCGATTGTCCGAGACCCGATAAGGTAGATGCGCGCACGGAATGGCGAGAATGGCGCGCAAGCGGAAAATAGCGGACCGTCCGCAAAATCAGAGAATACGCGACGGGCGGGTAAAAACTAAGAGCCCTGATCGCAAAGGGAGACCCGCGAAAAGTAATACGCGCGTCAAAAGTGAGATCCGACCAGTGATCAGAAAGATGGCGGACCGTCGGAAAACTTTCGAACCAACGGCACCGCGGTAAAAGGATACGTCTCTGACGAGGACACGAGGTCCACGGGTCACGCGTACGGGGTTGGCGACACGATACGGGAACGCGGACGGGAGATAGCGAACCGTCCGCGAAATCGAGCTAGGTGCGTCTTCTACAGGAGTTGAGCACTCCTGACATCGGGGGGGCACGTCGCCGAGCCCACGAAGCCGGGTCCCGGTGAGACCCGTCGGCCAGGTAACGAAATGGCGGACCGTCCGGGAACTCGCCCTAGGTGAGTTATCCCCGGGGAAAAGACATCCCTGATTAACGGGGAAGTCCCCACGAACGTCCATATCCGGTCGCCGTCGAAATCCGACGACCGGTAACGAAGTTACAGAACCGTCCGCCATCTCGCGACCTGGACATCTTCTGCGGGGAAGAACCGCGGAGGGCATCGTACCAGGTACGGAATAAGCGTCAGGAGGGGTCGGCGTCGTCGGCAGGCCCAGTGCTTTGCACCCGGACGTCTTCTTCAGAAAAGTCGCCCGGATGGAGATTGTAGATCTAGTAATAGACCTGGCGCACAGGTCGGCGTCAACGACCGAGCGAAATTTGTCGAGTTGAAAAACAGCTGTCCCGTTGCCAGGACGGAGCGACCGCGCGAGCGCAATGCGCGTGGAAATTTCCACGGGGTACGGCGCGAACGGCGTAAACACCCGCGTGGAAAATTACCGGAGGCCGACGCGCAGTTAGCAGCGAGAGAAAGCGGAATATACGTCGGAGTAGGGATATACAAGACCGATGGTAGGGAGCTCGAACGAGACAAACAACTCGTGGCAGTCTCTCGGGGATGTTCGAGCGTGTAACACGTAATAAGCTTCGCTCTGCGTCGTCGCGCCAAGTCACCGCGATCGTCATACAAGTGCGATAATTGCGGCTCGCCAACATTCGTAACAACCGGGAACGCCCGCCGCGGAACGCGTTAATTGTCGTCTTTACATTGACGAACGACCTTTTTAGACCAAAATAAGTTCGTGCGTCGTAGATAAACGGGGCGTTTGTGCGCACGTATACGAGCGTCCGACATCTTTTGTGACTTAAAGTTTTGTGAACAACCAACACTGGAAATCAATATAATTGAATAAATTAAACATCCTTTTCGTAAAAGATTTCGAAAATTTATTAAATTGGACTTACCTTCTACTTACCTGATCCATTGGCGTCGATCACTCGAAGTCCCTCGTTGGTCCTGGATTCCGGTGGCAACGACGATCCCGATCGATGACGGCGATGATCCAGCGGTGGCAAGAACTTGAAAAAAGAAGAGAATTAGTCTAATTGATAGTTCAAGATATCGTTCGATACTTACCTTCTCGGTGGTTCAAAGGTCAAACCGAGTGGCGACCGTTGATTTCTAAGGACACGTAGCGTTGATTCGTGCCTCCAGTAGTACCGTCCGGTTACAACATCACGTGCGGCATGCATATACGCCCGTGCACGCGCCACATTGCAACCCGGTAGAACGAACGAACCGCGTAGTAAAGACAATGGTATCCCAATATGTGGACCAAAATCATCGAAATTGGGACGAGCGAATACCGGAGTTACAATTCGCGTACAATACGGCGCGGCACGAGGCAACCGGATACACCCCTGCATATCTTGTCTACGGTCGCGAGCCGGTATCCCCTCTCAATCAAGACGCCGCACCAAAAACCGCCGCACCGCCGCCCGACAAAAAGCGCCGACATCTCGAGGAGGCCTTCGAACACGCGAGAATACATCTCGCACACGCGTTCCAGCGACAACAGAAGTATTATAATCTCCGACGACGAGCGTGGACACCAAAAATTGGAGACTGGGTATGGAAGCGTGAGTACCCACTCTCCAATAAAGCCGCAGCATTCAACGCAAAACTCGCGCCGAAATTCAGAGGCCCCCTCGAAGTGCGACGTATAGTATCCTCCGTAATTGTGGACCTGCGCGATAAGAGCGGCAAGTGGATCCGACATATCCACGTACAAGACTTGAAAGCCGCGCCGGAAACCCCCCTCCAGGCGACGAGACCGAAGAAGAAAATGCCGAAACAGACAGCGAGAGCAACAGCGAAACCGACGCCGAAAACACCAGCGACCCCGACAACGATACCGAGGACAACAACGAATATTAAACATTGCCCTATATCCCCTCCCGGCCACCCGCTAAATAAACAAAAGGTCGGCTATATAAACGAGCTCCGAAGTCAAAAGACACACTCGAGGCAAATTTTCTGCGATGGAGACATCAACGAAAGAGAAAACCATCCTCGAGGAAATCGAGGAACTCCTCGTCGAGCCCGTCGCCTACGACCCGGCCTGCCCGGACTTCGGGGCAACCTGGACGAAGCTATTCGCCACGGGATCCGCCGCCTCCGCTGCCATCGCCGCCGAGACCTCGGGACCCGCAGCCGCTCCGCCGACACGCAAAAACGTGCCGACGCACAGTGGGCGGAAATCCCGAAAACGTGGCCAAAAGTCGGAAAATCAAATTTATTATTTTAGATTTATAACTATACAGCCTTATAGGAAACATCTCCGTGCATGTAATGGCAAAAAAAAGAGGCTATCTTCCATATCTAATTTTCTATCTCAGTATGAAATTGCCCTTCGAGAGAGTAGCACTCGCTGCGTATAAATACAAGCGATTTTCGGTCGAACGAGTGTAACTTTCGACAGGAGTGTTATTTGATTGCAACTGCGGAATGGAGGGTGTTCCTGGAGGTATGTAGAATATTTCTGTTTTAATTTTTTATTTATTTAAGCTTAGCATGTATTTAATTTAAAGATAAACAATTGGTGTCCATAAATTGTGGATTTTGTGAATTAGATCTATATTCAACGGTGGCAAAAGTTAAAGATCCCGTAATATCTCGTGTAGTTTCAAGTACCAATCTTTAGTTTAAAGTGTTACGCGATGGAATTTCGCAAATTTGGCTGCGGCAACTTGCGGCACGCGTTGTATGGTCATTTTTGCTAAGTTAGATTAGGTTACTGAGTCGAAAATCTGTTAAGGGTCGGCAGGAGACCCAGGCAAACTCAGGTGCACTTTATGCACTAAGTGCACGTTAAACTGCACTTTAACTCCGCAGCTAAGCCAACCCGACAGAGGTATCCACCGTGTCTCCTGCCGACCCTTAAAAGTTATTTATATTACAGGATCACGATCGAGTGACGATCAATTCATACATACATATAAGGACATATTTCTTATAATGAAGAATACCCTGCGAATAAGCTTCAACGAACAGGTTCAGCATTTGGAGGAGAGTTTGACGGCGAAGAATAATTATCCCTTTAAATTAAACTCAGATGACAAGGCCACAATATCAAAGCTATTCCACAAATTTCGATCAAAATGGCAAGAAGCTTCAAGAAATCTCAAAACATTTGTACACCAACAAGAGAATTGGCTAAATAACTCAATATATTTGCCAGTGATTACCCTGTATTTTTTTAAATTTGTAACAGCAAGATGTTTTATTTATATCTTATTTATAGGTAGACTGTCATGACATGTCATTCTGTTGAATTACCTCTATACTAAATTGACTATATTTTTTCCAGAATGCTTTCGCACCTAAAATATCATCGACAAGTAAGTTTGGTCGTCCTTCCATGGAGTTTACGACAGCTAGTGAGCGATCGAAGCGAAGAAAAACCGCTGAAATGCGCACAACATACAGCACTGAGGAGTTATCCTACGCAACTCAAATGAAGCTTCGCTCTTCTGGAAAACTTGATGCTGCCAACATTGTAAAGGAAGTGACTACATCGAGCCCAACGAGAGCGTCAAAGTACAAGGCAGCTTTTCAAGCAACCTCAAACGTTGCAATTCCTATGTCAGATGATGCCGCTCTTTCAGTAGTCGTTGAAGCGAAATTAACCAAGAACCAGTACTCGCTGATCAGACAATCAATGAAGGAGCACCACTGCAATCTTTACCCGCCTTACGATAAAGTGTCGCAAGCCAAAGTTCGGTGTTATCCACCTCGTTCAGATGTAACAATAACTGAAACCAGTGCAGAAGTCAAATTGCAAGCATTATTAAATCATACTGCTGAACGCATTTTGCTCGTGCAAAATGACGTCATCAAAAGTTTGTTGCAGGAAACCGTGAAACATATGAACCTTATATGTAAGTGGGGTTGTGATGGAAGCTCGGGGCAAAGCGAGTATAAGCAAAAGTTCGCAAATGAGAACAGCTCAGACGAACATGTATTTCTCACATCACTCGTTCCTTTGCAACTGTTATTCGTCGACTGTAAATCAGACTCAAAAATAGTTATCTGGAAAAATCCGAGGCCCTCGTCTCCTCGATTTTGTAGACCGATAAGGTTACAATTTCTTCACGAAGACGTGCAATCGATTGTGAACGAAATGCACCATATAGAAGAGCAAATAAAATCTCTTGATCCATTCAACACGGTTGTTGATGGGAAAGAGATCTCAATAACTTACGACATGATTTTCACAATGATAGATGGGAAAGTATGCAATGCAGTTACGTCGACGAAATCAACTTTGCGTTGCTACTTATGCGGAATTACGTCAAAGAATATTAATAACCTCGATCTTGTAAAAAAGCAAAAAATAGACAAGTCTAATTTGCGGTTCGGATTATCAACGTTGCACGCGTGGATCCGCTTATTTGAATGCTTGTTACATCTGTCCTACAAACTCGGGATTAAAAAGTGGCAAGCACGTAGCACAGAAGAAAAGCAAATTACACAGGACCGAAAAAAAATTATTCAGAAAGGCTTCAAGCAACAGTTAGGACTCATTATCGATCGCCCAAAGCCCGGATATGGCAGCACTAATGACGGGAACACAGCTCGGCGTTTTTTTAAAAACACATCGGTGTCTGCTTCAATAACGGGAGTGGAGGAAACTCTAATAAAACGATTTCATGTGATTTTACAGACAATGTCAAGTGGCCACGATGTAAACGTCAAAAAATTCGAACAGTATGCCTTAGAAACTGCGAAATTATTTGTAAACACGTATCCGTGGTATCCCATGCCTATTACGGTACATAAAATATTAATTCACGGACCGCAAATCATAGAATCGGCCTTATTACCAATCGGACAACTATCTGAAGATGCGCAAGAAGCCCGTAATAAAGATATAAAAAAATATCGTGAAAGCTTTTCGAGAAAATGTTCCAGGACGAAAACTATGGAAGATGTTTTCAATTGGTTAACAGTATCTTCAGATCCTTATATTTCGAGTTTAAGGAAGTTGCCGCAAAAAAAATTAAATTCTTTTTTACCAGAGGCTGTAGAACTATTAGTGGCTCCGATCACCTCTCCAAATGTCGAACGAAACTATTCCGATTCGGAAGATGATTCCGAAGACGAATCTATATCTGAAATTTTGTAAAATTTTGTTAAATATAAGTCGGCCATATTTAATTTGCCATTTTGCTTTTCGTTTTTATTTTTGATCGTAACTTGTGACCTAAAAAACGACGTAAACCCTTTTGTATCAATTTTTATGCAAATCGGAAAACTTTAAGACTTTTGGCCACGTTTTGGGGATTTCCGCCCACTGTGCG
>NW_020216879.1:0-4731 GCF_003070985.1 Temnothorax curvispinosus | reverse complement strand
TTGATTTAACATCGCTTTAATTTCTATTGCGCTAAGCTGCTTTCTTATCTCCCATGTGGCGTTGTACAGTTCCCCGAAGCGCGCTCGCGTTGCTACAGTTTGATTCACGAGTAGCAGAGCGAGATCGTTAGTTTTATTCTCTACATGCATTATTGCATTACGCATGGCATATTCGTCTTCGATGGTTAAAGTTCCGAATAATATCTTGCTAAGTTGTCCAACAAATTCCAAGGGAGCTCGTTTTGTGCGGGATTCTCCTATGAGTGCGCGTATATGATCTTGATACTGCTTTATCTTATTCAATTTGGCAATTAATGAAGTCAATCGTGGTCGTATTTCACAATGTGAATTGTGATCACCACATTGTTGTAATATCGAGTCCATTTGCTGTTCGAGTTTGGCCGTTGCACCTTTAATATCGCGCAAGTCGATGTAGATTATCATCTTCCAAGAATTTTCGGACGTACGCATTTCTCCAACGGCTTCGAAAAATATTCCAGGATTATCTTTTAAACCAGTAACTGTGTATTCTTTTTCCTTCATCCCTGATCTGCAATCCGAGCAGGTTTAGTTCGGTCTACATGTACGATTTTAATTTTATTTGGTGGAATTAATATTTTAATATTATTATTTTCTAGGATTTCCACAATTTCATACGGTCCTGTATATTCGTCATCGAACTTATTTTTCTTTTTAGGTTTTAATAAATATATAAAATCTCCTTCTTTATATGTTTGTGTTTTTAATTTCTTATCATAATAGTGTTTATAACGTGTTTTGGCTAACCCTAAATTTGACACAGCTAGTTTTCTTAGATCAGTTAATTTATCAATAAGTTCGCTCACGTAATCGTCATACGTTTCTACCGGATTTTCTGTCTTTATTTCAGATGGCAATCGTGCGGCTTTGCCGAATACTAATTCATACGGTGTAAATTTTGTTCCCTCATGTACGCTAGTATTATATGAAAACATAGCATGCTCGAGCCAATTATCCCAATCGTGTTCATCAGTTATGTAATGCTTTAAATATTCGGTCAATACATGGTGGCTTCTTTCTAACGAGCCATTGGATTGAGGATGGAAAGCAGTTGTGCAATATTGTTTTATTTTAAAATATTTTGCAAATTTCTTCATCATTGAACTAGTAAAATTTGAACCTTGATCCGTCAAAATTGCTTTGGGACTTCCAAATTGACAAATAAATTTACGCGTGAATGCTTTTGCTATTTCCTCTGAGTTCGCTTGCACAAGAGGTACGGCAACTGAATATTTTGTTAATTGATCCTGAATTGTTAAAATATATTCATTACCATTATCAGTAATAGGCAAAGGCCCTAATATATCCATAGCAACTTTATCAAATGCGTCTACAGGAGTGTCGGTTATAATCATCGGTTGTTTAGTCTTTACGCGTACTAATTTTTTCTTTTGGCAACTACTACAGGTTTGAATAAATTTTTCAACTTGACTTTTCATATTTTCCCAAAAATATTTATGACGTATCCGCGCCACTGTTTTTGCGATTCCTTTATGTCCTCCGACACTGGATTCGTGGGACTCACGTATGATACGCGGTCTATCCTTGAGCTCGGGTATGCACACTTGGCCCTTACATACAGTAATTTGAATGTCTGTATTTAAAAATGTTAGTCTTATAATGCATCGTATTCTGAACCATGGTATTTTTATATCGCTATTGTTTTCAGATAGGCTCGCATGTGAAATATTTAAACGCATCATTTCGTTTTTTAATTCTCTAAATCCCTGCGCTACATGTTTTTCTTGAATTTGATCATTTAATTCTTCTTTAATTATTATTCCAAAATTTTTCTTGTTGTTCTTTTCTGATATTAACACATGTCCTATTATTCCTTTAAAATTCTTCGGCTTCTGGCATATTTTTCTATCAATTAATTCTTTCCCTATTTCATCTATCGGATCTCCCTTTGTATTTATAAAGTATATTATATTGTCATTCCTCATCCATATGTGATCTCGGGAGTCTATAATGTTAACAGAAGTAACTTCCATTTCTCTTATTCTTGGTCTCTGTAATTCTCTCGGTGGTGTTCGTTCCTTTAAGTTAGATTTTTTATTTGTTTTCTTACTTAATTTTTTGTTTGGGAATTTTTTATTTACTGGTCTTTTATTAGAAGTTGTGGCTTTTGTTTTCACAGATATTTTATTACTCATTTGTAAAGGTTTAGGAACTGCTTTATACGAAGGAGGTGAAAATATTCTGTTCGTATTACTTTCGTCTGTCGAATCATCGCTCGGTGTTTTCTGTTCACGGTATCCTAATGGTTTTTTATTTATTTCATAATCCATTTCATTATCAGTATCTACTTCCATTGTTTTTAATTCTTGTTTATTTAATGGTATATTTTCTTCTATTATTTCAATAGCGTCAATGTCATCTGGCAATTTTTGTAATTTTTTATCAATTTTTACTTTTGATTTTGGTATTATTTGTATATGCGAAGGTGGTGCATGAACGTCAGCCTGTACTTCAATATTAGTGTGTTTTTGATGGCTGTCGCTAGATTGTGATGTTATTTCCATAGCCTCATCTTCAGATTCCTCTTGTTGTTTATGCATTTCTTTTTCATTATAAAATTTTTTATCATCGATTCGTTTTTTCGGGGCACCCGTTGTGTGGCTTCCGCTCGGTCTCTTGCGTGAAGCGCGTGCGTCGTCGGGAGCGGTTGCTTCCTGCAGCGGCTCATAGGCGGCGTCGTCATCGCTAAGACGCTCTTGCGGGCCGCGCCCTTCAGCTTCATCCACATGCAACATTGCGTCTTTACCATCGTCACGGGATTCGTCAAGTTCCTTTGGACTGGAATCTTTACGGTGTTTCTTTGTTCTCTTATGCTTTCGTTTTCTGCGTCTTATGTGGGTAGAAGAGCTACTCTCATGTTTCCTTTTTTCACCTTTTTGACATATTTCTGAATCGTCGGTATCATAGTCGGTTTCATAATAATATGAAACTGTTCCACTGTCACTGCTACTGTCTACAGCCTTTAAAAATTTACTTCTAGGTGATATTTCTTTTTCACTATCTGAATCTGAATCTATATAAGGAGACGGTTCATCAGGTCTGTTCTTTTTATGCGGTGCTGGATTTCCTGATCCTTCACTTTCCATTGCTCTTTTAAAACTCGGGTGAAATGTTTTTTGTTTTTTATGTTCTTGTCCTACTGAGGCTTCACTTGAAGATGATAATGCTCATTTTGCATTCAAAGGATATACATGTTTAATTTCTTCGATAGGATTCCTGGACAAAGCGTCAGCATTTTTATTTATCTTTCCTGGTTTGTATTTTATTTGATAATCGTATTCCGCTAATTTTAGTCTCCACCTCATTAATCGTGACGTAGGATCAGATACTGAATTTAACCATTCTAATGGTTTATGATCCATTACTAATGTAAATTTACGTCCATAAACATAAGGTCGAAAATGTTTTACAGCATAAATTAAAGCTAATAATTCTCTTTCTGTAGGCGAATATCTTGTTTCTGCGTCATTTAAAATTCTTGATGCATAAGCTATGGGTAGATCGCTTCCTATTTTGCCTTGACTTAATATTGCACCAATGGCGTATCCTGATGCGTCAGTAGTTATAATAAATGGTTCATTAAAATTAGGATATTGCAAAATTGGTTCTGAGCACAAGGCGTGTCTCAATTTATCAAATGCTTCTTGTTGTTCTTGTTTCCATTCAAATGCAATAGATTGTTTCGTTAAATCCGAAAGAGGTTTAGCGATTTTAGAAAAGTTTTTTATGAATCTTCGGTAATATCCTGCAAGACCGAGAAATTGCTTAATATTCTTTCGTGTTTTTGGCATTGGAAATTCTTTTACAGCCCTTACCTTTTTGGGATCGGGTCGTACACCATTTTCAGTTATTACATGTCCAAGATAAGCAACTTCTTTCTTTAAAAATTCACATTTATCAGGTTGTAAGGATAAATTTGCTTCTTCTAGTCGTTTCATTAATCGTTGGAATTTAATCTCATGTTCCTGAAGCGATTTAGCGTATATTACGATATCATCGAGATATACAAATAATTCAATTCCTTGTAAGCCTGTTAACACCTGATCCATTAATCTCTGAAAAGTAGCAGGAGCGTTCTTTAGTCCAAACGGCATACGGTTATATTCAAAATGTCCGTAAGGTGTTGAAAACGCAGTCTTATGCTTGTCAGTCTTGTCCATTAATATCTGGTGAAATCCAGAAGCTAGATCAAATACTGAAAAATATTTCGCGCTACCAAGTTGATCGAGTATATCGACAATATTTGGTAGTGGATATGCATCACCGATCGTTTTCTCATTAAGCGCTCGAAAATCTATTACGAGACGCCATTTTTTATTGCCTTTAGAATCATCCTTTTTTGGTACAATCCATAAAGGAGAATTATAAGGCGAGCTCGACGGCTCTATCACACCTTTTTCCAACATTTCGTCAACCTGTCGTTGTATTTCTTCTTTATGTACTTGAGGATATCGATATTGCTTGACGTTGATTGGTCTATCGTCAGTGGTGAATATTCGGTGCTTTGATACGCTAGTTGCGCCTAGCGATTCTCCTGGCAAATGAAATCGTTCCGCATAATTTGTTACTAGCCTAGTGACACTAGTTTTTTCTTCCGCATTTAAATGATCGAGACGTAATAGCTGTATTATTTGATTAACTCGTGTTTTATTGTCCTTTGAGTCTTCTTCT
>NW_020216878.1:0-7995 GCF_003070985.1 Temnothorax curvispinosus | reverse complement strand
GATATATAGTTATCAAGAAATTGTAAAAATAAAACAGCATATTGCCACATTTTAACGTATTTTGATTTTAATTGTACAAATAACTTTAAAACCTTAATTTAAAACCTTAAGAAACAGCTAATTAAATGCATTCCACATATTTATTTGCTAAAACTCGTTTATTTCACGCGTCGAAAAATTTGATTATTTAGAGTTCCCTTTCGCAATCGTCCCCTCTCGCCGCCTGCCCCGCAATGTGACGGCAACCAACCTCTTTATATTTTCAAAACTTTATTAGGAAAAATATTCGTTTTATATTATCGTATATATTAATCGTAATTAAAGATTTGCAATACCTAATCCAATAATTTTTAAAACCGATATCAGAATCCAAAAAAATTGTGTAACCCTACATATACGTGCATAATATATACATATATAACGAAAACAATCCTTGTAATTTATGTCAAAAACTATAAATTATCTTTTATTAATTAAACATTTTCATGGCTTCGTTATTTCTAATATCATAATTGAAAACGATCCAGATGCATATTATAAATCCTTAAAAACATTATTATTTTTTATATAGAAATAAGTATATATTACACTGGTATGTTACATATGTATATTACACTGGTCAACAAAATCTTATCGTTTTCAGATTGTTTTTAAGGGAATAGGTATTTTTTACTAATTTGGTTCCGCTGAACAAGAAACTGGCCTTGAAAATACTAAATTGGCTCTGGTTTTTTAAATAAACGGGGTTAAAAGTGCCAAAAAACGTGTTTTTGGTCACTTTTTAACATCTGTAGAAAAACAATGGGAGCACCGTATTTCTAAAAAATAGAGCCAATTCATGATTATTTTCGTTTTCAGATTCGGATTTTACGGAAAAAAATCTATCAGATCAGTTGCCATTGGCCCGACAAAAAATCCGTGTTCCCCAGTGTTATATAAATATATGAAATATGACCTCATTTTCGCGTTTTATGAACTGATGGGTGATTTAATTTACTTCTCTTGTCGTTGAAGTTCTGACTGTCATTTCTATTTCGATTATATTATAAACTATGATATCATAGGGATAGGCTAAAAGCCTTCGCACAAGACTCTCGTCTGGTGACATAACGTAACATAACGTGAGTCAATGCACAAGAAACGTACAACGCTGTAACCGCCGATACGTTTCTTGTGCGTTGATCCACGTTCTGTTACGCTACGTTACAATACGAGAGTCTTGTGCGAAGGCTCTAAGTTTTACTTGAATTTTCTCGCAGATTATACTACTTTTAGACCACCAAATTTTGAAATTATTTTTTGTTGGAGAGTGTGAGATTATTTTGATTCAGTTGTCACTGCTGAAGATTTGACTATTCAAAACAAAGCCGAAATGTCCAATGTATAATTATATATTAGTTATTATAACGTTAACTTACGCTAACGTACGCTTTGTCATCCGCATTGTACTGTCAAAGCCTCCTTTACTTGTTACTTTTTAATATATTTATTTCTTATATAGCTTATAATATACCCCATCGAATTGGTAAAGTCAACAACATCGAGAAATTCGATTCAAAGTTTTTCAACATACCCGCAACAGAAGCTCATATAATGGATCCTATGATTAGAATGTTACTCGAGCATACTTATGAAGCAATTATCGATGCGGGTGTAAACCCAAAAGAATTACGGGGAACAAGAACGAGTGTTCTTACAGCAGTTTCTCAGTCAGAGACTCGAGCATATTTTTCTTTTGAAAGTCCTGAGGTGTGATATATTTAATTATTATATAAAACACATTTAATAGAAATTTATTTAAAGAAATAATAATTATATGTGTAAAATTTTTGTCGCAAATATGGAAATCTGTTTCCTTAGTATGTAAAGTTAAGAAAAATTATACAATAGTTTTTAATAATTTTACAAATTTTGACTTGTTATTTATATATTTCAATACTTCAAATATATTTACAAACATGTATTGTGATTAGTTAGCTAGATTACCTATGACTGGATGCAACGTTTCTTTAGTAGCAAATACAATTTCTTACTGGCTTGGCGTTACTGGACAATCGTATAATATTGATACTGCATGTAGTTCAAGTATCTTTGCTATAGTGAAAGCTTACGAGCAGATTCGATCCGGAAATTGCGATGCTGCCATTATCGCGTCCGCCAGTTTATGTCTCAGTCCTCATTACCAATTGCTATTTTACAATCTAGGTATGTATTTATTATATCTTATTATATTGTATGTTACGTCAGAAAAATTATTAATATTGTTAAGGTTTTATTTGTCTATTTGAGAATAGTGAAAAGTTCGAGTGAATTTGATTTCAACAAAAGAAACTTTATTAGAATAACTCCGATATTTACGCCGCAGAAGTCAGAAAAAATAGAAGGAATGAAGATATTTTCTCACAATCATTCTGTTATGTGCCTTTTTTTATGCTATATTAGTTTGAGTTCTTTTCTCGAAGATCCGTGCAGTAGAAAGGCTTTAAGCTGTGTCAGTTATGTTTGGCAAACATTTGAAAATTATTATAGGGATGGTGACCACTCAGGTGTGACCTTGGTATATATTTCTTGTCGCGATAAAAAATTACAACATTTTTGTTCATCGAGCACATTTCGGGTTCTGCACCATACATATTTTTGAACAACATAACTGTAAAGCACTTTACTACTACTTCCACAAGTTCCTTAAGAAGAGTATGTAATATTCCTGAAAGCATTTCTATAAGAAATTTTTGAAGATGTGAACAATTAGATATACCAATAAAGCAAGAAGTTTAAACAAAGAAAATAAAACAAAACACAAAATACCAAGATAGCAAGTTGCCCGCAGGTTGCTGTCAATTTGCTTAAAACTGCTCTGCTTAAGTTGCCTTTAATATTGAGGAAAGAGTCTTCCTATTTTGCCTATTGGATTGCCGACTTTTATTGCCACCAAAACGGTTGCCAACAGATTGTGGCAACTTTTATGGCAATAAGTATGCTACGATCTTTCTGCTTGTTTGCGTAAGGTAATCGTTGTCTGCATAATGCTTTTAAGCTGCTCTAAACGAAATTACTGTTGTCCGGTGACAGCAATATGGTGACAACTGAAGGGAAACTTATGCCAAACACTATTTTCTTTCTTATGCCAAGGAACGCTTGGCTATCTGGGTATTATCAAAATAAAAAGATATTTGACCGGTAAACCAAATCAAATTGTACGACAAGCTATATGCGTGATTGTAACTCTATTAGATATTCTCGAACAGTCTAGAACAATTATATTTCGTTTGGATGCATTAGTACAAATATTTCTTTTTGTACTGTCTCCTGTGAAATCAACAAACTCTTGTTGTGTATGAATTATATTAAGATTATGTTATTATTTTACGTTTTTGTTTATCCAATAACGTGCCCTGTGAAACAATCGCACTCTTTGTCTATAATGTTCAATAAGCTCATGCTTCCTTTCTATCCTTACATTTAAATATTGAATCGAAACTTGAAGAACTTTATTTAATAACATGAATTAATTTCTTTCTAGGGGTTATATCTTCTGATGGTTACTGTAAACCCTTTGACCAGGAAGGCGCGGGATATATGCGTAGCGATACGATCGCGGTAGTATATCTGCAAAAGGCAAAAAATGCAAGAAGAATATATGCAACCCTCGTACACGGTAAAATAAATTGCGATGGTTTTAAAGAAGAAGGTATTACCTTTCCATCGGTCGAAAAGCAAAAAATATTGTTGAGTGAATTTTATGAGGAATGTGAAATCTCGCCCAATGAGTTATCTTACGTAGAAGGCCATACAACTGGTACTCCTGTCGGTGATCCCGTAGAAGTTATGTCTGTTGATCAGATTTTATGCGCTAAAAGAAACACTCCTTTATTGATGGGCTCGGTAAAATCAAATATTGGACATTCCGAATCCGCCAGTGGCCTTTGTCAAATCGCAAAGGTACATTTAATTGTAATAAAATGATTTAACACTGACTTTGCTTAAAATGTGATTATAACAATTTATATTTTTTTATATTGTTACAATTATAATTGTATGTATATAATACATTTATATAAAATAATTACTATAATTACTGCTAATAAAAAAATGTGATTTCTTAAAGGTATTATTAGCGATGGAAACTGGTATAATTACGCCTACTATACACCTCAAGCGTCCGCGACAAGAATTAACTGCTATTATCGAAGGAAGAATAAAGATCGTCGAATGGAAAGGTGGTTATGTAGGTATCAATTCTTTTGGGTTTGGAGGGGCTAATGGCCACATATTGTTAAAATCAAATCCTAAACAAAAAATCAACGATGCAGCTTTGAATGATGACTTACCTAGACTTGTAGCTGTGTCTGGACGTACGGAAGAAGCAGTTAAAATCATCTTAGATGATGTAAGCAAATATTATAATGGCTTATTTCATTTATTTCAGAAATAATTTTTGATATTAGTTTTTTGTATTATTATATAAATATAATAATTAAATATACTATATAATATTTATATAGTGTCTAAAAAGATATTTGCGTACATAATTGCTTTCGAAATTATTTTAAATTTGCACAAAAAAGAAAAGTCAATAATGTATTAAATATATATTTATTTAATATATTAAGTAATAATAATGCATTTAATAATTGCTAAAGTTTAAATACTGCAGAATAAGATAATATTATCGTCCTTTTTTGTGTAAAATTATTCCAAGAATTATAAAATGTACATTCTTGTTACTGAATGCAGGTGCGAAATCGACCAATAGATGCTGAGTTTATATCTCTGCTACATCATATTCATAATGATGATATAGAAGGTCATCTTTATAGAGGATACATGATAACTGGGTCTAAAATATCTTATAATACAATTAATAAAATAGAACATACTTCATATATCAGAAGACCGATTTGTTTTATATTTTCTGGATTAGGATCTCAATGGTTTGGGATGAGTAAGTAAATATATTATTATAAAATATTTTAAATGTACATTCAACAAAGAAGAATTTTAAGTTATAAAATATATAAGTATACAGAACGTACAAATATGGAGTGTTACGATTATGATCATAACATATTCTTATGTAGTATGTTATCAAACTTATAATAATATATACATAAAAGTTTGCTTTATTGTTTACTATTTATTAAGAAAGAACTTAATTTATTACAGTTAACAAATACAATTAAATTTTATCCTAGAACAAATACTACAATATGGGAAAAAGCTAGAGTTTCTTACGTACCCTTACCGATAACTAAAAAAATTTAATAAATATCTAAATACGCGGATGCATGCACATTGTACATACATATCTGTATATTGTTTAGAAACTTTATTAAAATTTTAATAGGTCGCGCTTTAATGAAATTCCCAGTGTTTGCCAAGGCAATCCAGAAATGTGGTATCGTTTTGAGATCTTACGGTATATCACTTACAGATATATTAACAAGTAATAATAAAAATATTTTTGATAATATATTTAATTTTTTATTGAGTCTTATTGGACTACAGGTAAGAAGAAAATTCTTTGTTTGGCCTTTATAAATTATACTATATACATATATACTATATATTATAAAAATAATTTAAAAAAATTATTTTATAATTACCTCATAATTCTAATATTTATTTAAACCAAATGGAAAGCTATTTCTTTTATATGTATCGCAGGTTGGATTAATTGATCTTTTAACATCTATTGGTGTAGTCCCCGATTTTATAATCGGTCACTCCATTGGTGAACTAATTTGTGGATATGCCGATGGATGTTTAACGGCCGAAGAAACGATTCTGTCGGGATATTTCATCGGTTTAGCCCTTCACGAATCGAAAATAATTCATGGCTCCATGGCTGAAATTAATCTCGACCTTGAAACCTTAAAAGTTATGTGTCCTTCGGATATCGATATAAGTAGCTTGTTACAATAGTTCTTCTAATTTTATTGTAAGCGGTCCAGCGAATTCTATAAAAACATTCCTCACCAAATTGCAGGTATATATTAATGCTTATAAACAATATAATCTTTCTTCTATCTTGTTTCTTTAATTGTTTTATTAAAACAAGCAATTAATAATACTTATGATTTTATTCATTCTTTTAGGCGAATAGTATATCTATAAAAGAAATTTCTTGTGGTTATATACCTTTTCATAGTCGTTACATCAAACCTGCTGTAGCTAAGTCCGAAGAATACTTGAACCGAACATTACCACAAAAAAAGTTTCACAGCTCAAAGTGGCTGACAACATCCTCTTACGAGTACTCCAATACTATACCTTTATGTTCAAAATATTATACAAATCACTTGTTGTCTCCGGTGTTATTCGCAAAAACGATACGTTCAGTTCCAAAAGATACAGTGACGATTGAAGTATCTCCTCAGAATATTCTTCAACACATTTTAAACAATTATTTATACTCTACAGTAACAAACATAGCGCTATATGAACGAACCGAGGATCATAATAATGAGATATTTTTAGAATCAATCGGAAAACTTTATAACGCAGGATTGCAGCCACAGATTGCAAATCTCTATCCGACAGTGGAATTTCCTGTAAGCCGCGGTACCCCAATGATTTCTCCTCTCATAAGGTTTGCATATTTTTCGTTTAGGCACAAATGGACAAATTATCGAAAAACAAACACTTTCATAAATTTTGAAATATTTAGGTGAAATAGTCAGAAGAGAACATGTTTAATATAATAGCAAATTAGAACTTTGAACTCTTTTTCGAACTTGGTTAATTTTATCATCTAATTTCAAAATCACATTTCTGTATTTTGAAGACATTCTATCACCTTACTTATCTCAAAGATAAATGTATTCTTATACATATATGTTAATCCTTTTATGCCTGTTACAAAGAGTAGATAACAGTGATATTTTAGAATCTGTGCTTCAATTTTACATCAAATCTTGAATTAAGTAATTTCCACAATTAATTCGTGTACACGAAGATTATGTAATAATTTCTAATGACGTTTTCAGATGGGATCATTCAGAGAACTTCTTTGTAGTGCAATTTTGTAAAAAGAAAATAATTGACAAGAAGGAAACAGTTGTCAGTATTAGTACAGTTAATGAAGAATTTGCGTATTTAACGGGCCATGTCGTTAATGAAAAAAATTTATTTCCTGCTACGGGATATCTTTTTTATATCTGGGAGATGATCGCATTGTTAAAAAACCAAGAATATATCAATACACCAGTTGTATTTGAAGACGTTAATTTTATTCGTGCTACAGTGCTATCACAACAAAATGAGATCGAATTAACTTTCTCGATCCAAGAAGGTAATATTATTACGTAAACAATTAATTTTCTAGCGTGAGTTCTTTATTTTTTAATTAGATTTTAAAACTTATATGCCGCTTTTATTGCGCAATATATACTAATTAAAATGTAAGAAATATACAGAGAAAATATATGAGAATAACTAATCTTAAAGCGGAATCTTCTTTCTTTTCACAAGTCAACTGCTTTTGTAAGGTCCAGCTTCATATTGACATATTTATATTAATTTCTTATAAAATTATATTACGTTTAATGAATTTACACTTATATCTAGATAGCAATAGGTTTGAAATAATCGAAGGAGATAATGCTACTGTTACTGGAACAGTACGAATTCCAAACAATATTGAAAATGAAAAATTATCAGCTAATTTTGCTGAATATATCGATGATGAGGAAGAAATGAATACAAAAGACATCTATAAGGAATTAAGACTTCGCGGTTATCAATATGCCGGCGAATTTCGTGGATTAAAAAGCGCATCGGTTACTGGATCAAACGGCCATATCGCATGGACATCTAATTGGGTGGCATTTATGGACAGTATGTTACAAATGATGATTTTAGGACAGA
Organism: Temnothorax curvispinosus; assembly: GCF_003070985.1. Classification (NCBI taxonomy): domain Eukaryota; kingdom Metazoa; phylum Arthropoda; class Insecta; order Hymenoptera; family Formicidae; genus Temnothorax; species Temnothorax curvispinosus. The sequence goes on along the minus strand of NW_020216878.1, from coordinate 126 downwards.
ATTCAAGAAGCCTTTATGTTCCAACAAGAATTCACAAACTGACTATCGATCCAAAATATCACACACAGATAATTCAGGATTATCCAATTGAAGATAGACGTAAGTAAAATAACTGATACAATGCGG
>NW_020216877.1:0-4834 GCF_003070985.1 Temnothorax curvispinosus | reverse complement strand
GATCTGATCAGATAGGGCCAATATTTTGATCAAACCAGATCTGAGTGAATTGGATCTGGTGAGATCTGCTCAAGTCTGTTCAGATCTCTTCCATTTTTTCCTGGGAAAGGAAAAGAAAGAAAATTTAAAAAATTATTCCAAGTCCCTTTTTAGAAAATGTGCCGTTTTTGAAGCAATTTTTCAAACTATTACCAGTCCGCACAGCTCATAAAAGATGAAAATGAAAAATTATCAAATTATTCAGTCCTTTCTCGTAAAATTACCGTTTTGCGATTAATTTAAGAAATCATTACAAGTCCTTTTTTACAAAATGCACGGCTTTCGTATCAATTTTTCTCCCGGCTGCTGCCAACCTTCGGTTGGCAAAGACGAGGGAGTATGCGTTTCACTGGGGCCGAACCTTTGTTACCTTAGTTCTCGATAACTACAACATACTTCGATATGTGCTTCCGTATATAAGTTTTTTATTAATCAAGCAAGGTTTATAGCGTATAATAATCAATAATCGTTGTGTTAAACAAAAAGCGAAAAAACGATATATTACATTTATATGTCCTCTTATTGGCTATCGACTGAGTTACAAAGGAAATTGATTAACCAATGATATGCATCCGCATGGGGAATTTTAGTGACTTCCAGTTACCTCTATTGAGCTTCGGCAGAACGTACAGCTTTTCTGTTCATTGCTGCACGCTCATTGGATATCGCGCGACACTATCGCACTAGTCTGCTGGGGCCATATGTCATTTTGAAGTGGCGGTCAATACAGTTAGGTTATGTTGTTGTTATTGTGAACATAACATTGTGTACATATTAAAACGACAGTGCGTTTTCTACTACACATTTTCGTCGTATATTTTATAAAAGTGTCGAAAATTAGAGTGTTAATAATAAACATTATAAGAAAATGGATGTTTCTATTAACAATGTAAAACAGGTAAATATTTGCATTATATTATTATTTCCTTGAAAATTGCTATCTGTAACATTATTGTACAATAGATGCTTTCCAGTTAACGACACAAGCGTCATTCTATCTTTGTTGCTCACTAGATGTTGAAAAAAGAGACAGAATGACGCTTGTGTCGACTTGAGTCGCTAAATAAAAAGCACACATTATGTCTCGTATTATGAGTACAGTATCTCTCGTTTATTTATAATTTAATTTATATATTTATATTATTATAATATTATTGCTTGTTTATTGTAATCAAAATATAGAGCTTTAGATAAATATTCCATTAACTTGCAAAAAAAGTAAAAAAAAGGAGATAAAATATTTTTGGAAATATATTATTCGCAATCGTATAATTATTTGAAATATTGTACTATTAGCATGAATCGTATAATTGTGACAAGTCAGTTTTAAAACCGGGAAATACTGTACTTTTTCTTAACATTAATTGCTTTTTTCTCCCGGCTGCTGCCAATGCGTTTCACTGGGGCCGAACCTTTGTTACCTTAGTTCTCGATAACTACAACATACTTCGATATGTGCTTCCGTATATAAGTTTCTTATTAATCAAGCAAGGTTTATAGCGTATAATAATCATTAATCGTTGTGTTAAACAAAAAGCGAAAAAACGATATATTACATTTATATGTCCTCTTATTGGCTATCGACTGAGTTACAAAGGAAATTGATTAACCAATGATATGCATTCGCATGGGGAATTTTAGTGACTTCCAGTTATTCAAATCATTACCAGTCCGCACAGCTTACAAATAACACGATTGGAATAAAAATTGAAAAAAATTGCAAGTTCTTTTTTACAAAACGCACCGTTTTCGTATCACTTTATGAAATAATTACCAGTCCGCACAGCTTATAAGTTTAACAATTATAGCCAAAAATTGTCAATCGCCGTTTCGAGCGTTGGAAAACTGTTTAAGAAAAATTCTAAGTTCGTTTTTACAAAATGTACCGTTTTTGGACCATTTTTTAAATTATTACCAGTCCGCACAGTTAATAAAACAACGATTTAAGTGTAAATTATCCAAAATATTTCAAGTCGCTTTTTTGCAAAATGCACTATTTTTGGACCAATTTTTCGGTAGTCAGACAAAACGTCCAAAAAAAAATTTCCCACGACAGAACATCCAACAACATTATGTCCAAAAAAATAATATCCCCGTGACAAAATTTCCTGCGACAGGACGTCCACGCGAAACCAGGAGCCACATGGGTTCATAACTTTCCACGCGTGGAAAGCCTACGCATGTACTTTGAAGGCATACTATGTGTGTAGTTTAATCATAGTGGTGCCCCCCGCAGGGGGGCGGAACCTACCACTTCCATGCATATGCTATCCACGCGAACCGAGGTTCACGCACACCCTCCTCCCGTACTTTCGGGGGAGGTGCGGTAGTCCCGAAATAGTTCACGCATACACTTTCCACGCGAACCGAGGTTAGGGTTACTGGGTTGCTTTGGTACACAGCAATTTTTTCGAAAATTTTTTTATTGCATATATGGAAGGATAAATTCATGATCCGAACTTTGGCCATGGTCCCCCCCCTCCCCCGCCCCTCCTTCAAGGGGCTGATTTTTCATTTGACCGTAGCTCCTAAGGGAAGGGAGGTATGGGGTTGGGGTCTGAGGGAAAGTTGTTGCCCTCGAGGAGGACTATCCATTCCCCCAGGTCCCATCCCCCCTCGACCCCTCCCTTGGTCTCTGTATACTTGGACCATTTACCAAGGTCAAAATTTTTTATGACGGAACTGGAAGGATAAATTTATGATCCAAATTTTGGCACAGGTCCCATCCCCCCCCCCGACCCCTCCTTCAAGGGGCTGATTTTTCAATTGACCGTAGCTCCTAAGGGAAGGGTGGGGGGTTGGGGTCTGAGGGGAAGTTGACCCCCCGGAGGAGGACTATCCATCCCCCCAGGTCCCATCCCCTCCCCACTTCCCCTTTGGGCTCTGTACTCTTGGATGAGGGGGTAGAAGTTGAAAATTTTCCAAGTTACAAGGGGTAAACCTTAGAAAAATCGTGTCCCAAGTGTCTATGCCAGGTGATAGGGAATGTCGAGAGACGCGTATTGGACCCTACTTTTTTGGACATTTTTTGTGAAAATTTGAAAAGTGTCAAAAAAGAGGGGTCCAATGCGACGTTCTCGACATTTGCAGTCACCTGGCACAGACATTGGGAGAAGAATTTTTACAAGGTTTACCCCTTAAAACTTAAGATTTGCGGCATCGACCGCCCCGGGAATGGTCGGAGAGGGGTGGGAGCATGGCCAAAGTTCGAGACTCGAAGAAATAGGAAAAAAAAGGGGGGGAGAAAAATCAATTTTTTAATGGAGCACTTTTGAGGTCTTTCTCCATGGTCCGCGCTTTTTGACAATAGGGTATATAAGTCGTGCAAACTCAGGGGTTCCCGGAACCCGTTATTCGAGGTAGATTTGAACTCGGGCTTTCGGGAAAGTGTTTGTGAGGTGCAGCGAAGTGTGTTTGAAGTTCAGCGAAGGTACGGAAAACGTACGCGAAAAAAAAAAAAGTGCAGACAAGACAGTGCTTTGACGGATTTCAAGTGCTGCTGAGTGAACGGACTTCAAGAGAAGGTGCATCGAGTGCGTCGCGAAGTCGAGGGTGCGGGAAAGGCGCCCTCGCGCCCCGAGACACAGCGAGAGCAGCAATTCCGAAGACTCGGACGTCGTAATTGAGGCCGAGAGGTGGCCGGAACATGTCGTCGAGTCGGAAGTCCACGAAGCGTCGGAAGAGTCGTCCAACGAGGGACACGACGCGCACAAGTGGATACGGGACATGTCGCCCGTGGCGCTCACAGCCAAAGACGTTAAGAATTTCAAGAAGTACGAAATAACGTCGGACTTCGACTCGTATGTCATATCGTGTTTGACATTGGAACCGTTCGCGTGTTCAACGGTATGCAAGGTAAATACCAAGCCTGACAAGATCTTTGTGTGCAAGAACACAAAGCTCACGTGCTACTACGCGAAGAGAAGGCTATTCAACTTGGTGCGCGAATCGAGCTTCAAGGCGTGCGACGATCTGAATGAAAGGTCAACTTTTTACGAGACCCAGATCGCCACGTTGGATTCGAAGCCGCTGTATCTGCTGTTTCAGATAGACCGAAACTCGAAAATGTTCGACGACATACCCGAGGACGGACAATTGCGCGCAGCGGTGAGTTCGTTCGTAAGATTGATTATAGCGCGAGCCGCTCGAAGATTGCCGGACGACACCGAAACTGCGCGTGCCGGTATAAAATACCTCGTCGCGGACGTAGACCGTGTCTACAATATCTTCGAAGCGGACTTCAAACTGTTCGCGGAACTGTTGAGCAAATCAATGGCAAAAAAGAATATTAAAGAAAAGTGCGGGATGAACTTTATACGGTTCTATCAAGCCGAGCACGGCCTTCGATTGGCCTGATACAAGGCGGAGTCCTTATTTATATGTTCGGTGAACAAAAATCACCCGCACGTGGACCTGATTCAAGTGCATATCGCCGACGTCCTAAGATCTCGAGACGACGCGGCGATCGTCATCAAATTGACAGGCAGCCAATGCGATTCGTTGCAAAGCGTCTTCGCGAACAGCGTAAAAATAGGACCACGCATAAACAGATACCGCATAGGATTTTTACACGATTATGGATATTTCGATTGTCACCAGTCACCGCGCCAAAATCGAATTATCACGTTTACCCAGGGATATTGTTCGGCGGCCAAGATGGCACGAGCGGCCGACTCAGGCTTTGTTGCGGCGTATACGCTGTGCCGCGGATTCCGCGACGGCGGTCGAGAATTTGATAAACCGAGAAGTAACCTTATACAATATCTCTGTGACCTCGACAATTATACCGAAAGAT
>NW_020216876.1:0-1916 GCF_003070985.1 Temnothorax curvispinosus | reverse complement strand
GGGTGATGGAAAATTTGGAGCAGGCGAACCAACAGCAGGCCGCAAGGTATAACCTGCGTAGGCGACCGCGTCGGTTTCGCGTCGGCGATTCGGTATTACGACGACAGCACGTGCTGTCGTCTGCGGCGCAAAATGTTGCGGGGAAGTTGGCGCCGAAGTTCCAGGAGCCATTTCGGGTTAAACGTGTGATCTCTCCGGTCATCTACGAGTTAGAGCGGCCGGACGGATCACTTATAGGAAACGTACATGTTCAGGACCTAAAGCCTTACCTAAAACCTTCCTGCTCCTGATGATTAGGTTTCGAGTTACCGAAGAGATACCGAGGGAGCCGAGGCGATGGCCGGCCTCCAGGCCTGTCTTATATGGCTAGAGTTTTATGACATACACCCCTGGGTGTAGTGGTTCGTCGACCAGGTCAATCCGTACTTTTGGGCGGACCTGGCGGAGACGGTGGCTGAGGTGCGCGAGGCCCGGCAACGGAACGCAGAAACGCAAACTGAGGGGGCGTGGGAGCGCGAGCAGCTGGATCGACTAAAGGCGGACCAGGCCCGGCTTGAGACCACCATCCGGGAGACGGGGGCGGAGATGGAGCGCTTGGAGAACTGCCTCCAGACGGTCCGGGCAGAAGTGGAGGCCGCCCGAGAGAGCGAACGCCGCGCATGGGGCTGGGTGAACGAGGTCCACCGCCTCCTGGAGAATGTTAAAAGAGAGCTGGCAGAGCGAACCAGGGCACTGCGGCAGAGGGAGGTCGCGGTCCAGGCGGGCGGCCAGGTGGACGAGGCCATGGCCCTGCGTGGGAGACGAGGGAGCTGCTGGAATTGCGGCTCCAGGGGGCCCTCCTACGCGAACTGCCCCCTTCCCCGTGAACACGACTTTTGTTTCGGCTGCGGGGAACACGATGTCACCCTCTGGGGATGCCCGCACTGTGTTCCTGCCTACCTGCGGGCCCAGCCCTACACCGGCCCACGAGAATCCAGGGACCGCCAGCGGAGCCTCAGCCGCGGCCGACCGGCCAGAGAGTAACGGTCGTGGGGCCGCGGAGGACCCCCCCCCAGTTCCCTTTTTTTTGTTCTTGCCCGCTTCTCTTACCTTTGGGTTTCTTTTCTTTTTTTTTCTTTTTTTTTTGTGGAGGAACGATGGCCAACAAAACCCCAGCGGGGTCGCGGGTGTCGACAATTTTTTTGGTTATTTCGTTTGGTTTTTTTTTGTTCGGCCATGAGAGCACCCGCTAGCGTGCACCCTGCTGTACGGCCAGTGGCTGATTTTTCTTTGTGTGTGTGTGCCACCCCTTTGTGTTTTGGTTCCCCACGCTACCGGCGAGCTGCCGGTGCGGATGTAATCCCCCAAAGAAATAAGATTAAAGGGTGAAACAAGGAACGTTTTCTTCTTGTGTTGTATGTATTCTACCCACCAGGGGGGGGGATTTGTTTCGCAAACGGGAGCGCCGTCCGAGTGTAACGGTTCGGGTGGAGGTCGGGGGCATTCGGTTCGATATCAATATCGGGGGCCCGAAGTGTTGCGGGCGGGGACGGGTCATGGGAGCCTTTTGAGAGTATGGGCAGGTTTCGTTCTTACTGTGTTTGGTATGGTGGCACTGATCGGTGCCGGAGTGGTGGTCGCGGTTGTCGGGGCCGCAGTCCCCTCGGCACTAGTCTGGGAAAGGGGAGTTGTGACGTGACATTTGTCGCGTCCTTTGCCCAGACGGTAGCTCGGCCGAGGGGAAGGTCAGGGATGGCGCCTCGACTCGGGTCGAGGAAGGGCTACCCGCGTTAACTAACCTTTTCTAGCTAAGTTCCGTAGGGATGACAGGTGGTGCCGGAGCGTGGGATCACCGACCGAATGTAACGACAATAGTCGCGACGAGGGAGAAACGGGCGCTCGGAGGACGCACGGCGGAGTGGTCGGCCGACGGGCGG
>NW_020216875.1:0-2691 GCF_003070985.1 Temnothorax curvispinosus | reverse complement strand
CAATCCTTATCGCGACGAAACCGATACATAGATAACGACTCGTCGTATGAGCAACGCACGTAGTACCCTATGCTAAACACGCGATGATGTTGATATGTGTACCTGGATGTTTCCGGATCCGTTTCCATCTTCTCCGGGGTACACTCGAGGACGGCGTATACGACAAACGGAACTCGTTCCTTCCTGTTGTGATTTTTAAAGGCCAACTACTTGCCGTTATCGCTCGGTAACTTGATCGCGCAGTCATTCATCTCCTGACAGTCGACGGTGTGGGCAGCCAATTTCTCGTTAGAGCTAAAATAGTGCAAACATCTGCAAAAAAAAAATAAACGCAAATATAAATTTTTCTATACACAAAATATTCTATATTATTAAAAGAACTATAGTTTGGTACTTACCGATCGCAAAAGTATTTTTTGTTCGTATTCTTGCTCAATTGCGAGCTCACGAGGCGGGATAGGTTCTTGATCCACGCAAAATGTCCCACGTTGTCGTTATGCACGTACAGCAGATTTACGTGTCTGTCCATCTTTCGGTCAGTAACCCGTATTGGCAAGATAGCAAGTTTCTTGTTTTTTTCTCGATGCTAAACACGTTGATGGAGATGTTGTGATTTTCAAATTTTTTAATTTGATCCAACGTCATTGGAAACTTAATGTCCGTAAGATCTAGCACCGACGTGTAATGTGGATACGACGATTCCAGATCTGCGTGTCTCTCGGCTGGATGTAGAGCAGCCACCACTGACCATGCAAAACATGCATTGTCCATTGATCGCACGTTTATCACCGCCTTCTTCTTTTTAATTTCTTGCGGTATTTCCACAAAACACCCCGCGTGCAATGGATTGTATTTGTTCACGTTTACCATTAAATTGAGTATACGCGACAACGCCCATCCGCTATCACGTTCTTGGAATTCCTCCAGCTTTGCTAAGGTAGGCTCGATGACGTGTTGCTTGTACCACTCGTGCAGATTGGACTCACGAAAGAGTTCATAGTTTCTCGTTGCGATACTTTTATTCGCGCGTTTGTCACCCGCAACAAATTCACCATTAAACACTGTGTTAATTTTTACATTGTTATGTCGTTGCATGACGTTCTGCACACGATCGAGTACAATTTCTCCCGCATCTTTGAGAAATTGACGAGGGTCGATGTGTTTGGAATTTATCACCGCACCAGTCAATATACGGCTTTCAAAAGCCGTATCTATCTCGCGCCATCTGAGTCCTGTCGCACTCGCACTGTATCCAGCACCCACATGTACGAAACGTTGACGTACCGAGTCTTTCAAACCTTCGAGTCTTGCGATACAAGCGACCAATGACTGTTTGAGACCGATCGATGACTGATCGATTGATAATCGTGGCCGTTTAATTCGGCTTTGTTCTTCTAACGATTCGATAAACTCGTCGCATCGTTGCTCCCACGCGGCAAAGTCTTCCCTCGAATTTAACAGGGTGGATTGCTCCAACAACTCCTGCTCCATGTTATTACACGATCCTCTTGCTAACGCCATTTGTTGCACTCACGACTTCCAGTTCTCGACTATTGAGCGTATCCCCTAGATTCGTCATTTTATATTCTACTAATGATGCATCGTTTGCTTATCATATCTAATTTCATCTCAGCAGCCGTACATCGGCGCTATTTGCAAAATTTGCAGTTTTGCACGTGTTCGATAAAATCATTGCAAGACACGTACGTTCACGAAAACGCGCCATTGACTTTTGGTGATTTGATCTGTATCAATGCAGCAGCCGTACATCGGCGCTATTTGCAATTTTGCACGTGTTCGATGAAATCATCGCGAGACATGTCGCGACATGTTCTTCAAAACAATAACGCTCCATTAACTTATGCGAAATTGCAAAATTTGCAGTTTTGCACGTGTTCGATGAAGGCTGCATTCCGATATTCACTGTCAGTACTGCAAATCTATATTTTACGTCACGTATACTGTAGATTTTCAGTACTGAAAGTTGCTGACAGTGAATATCGGAATGCAGCCGAAATCATCGCGAGACACGTATGCTCTTGAAAAGAAATCATATTTGATGCCCGATGAGGTGATCTCATCACGAATGTTCTTGACAAAGATATCACATTTAACGTATATGTGGATTGTGGTGGCGGTCACCATGCAGCAGCCGTACATTGGCGCTATTTTTGCAAGATTTGCAGTTTTGGGTATGTATAAATGGTCTACGTGGATTCTAGAGCGCAGTCAAGAGTTCGATACGGTTCGAGTAAGTTGCACTAAACAGCCTCCAGATACGATGAACACTCACGGTGCGAACTACTACGTTCCGATTCAGAACGAAACGTGTGGGAAACAACACAATGAGTAAGTACCGCTAATTTTCATATATATATTTGTGCAAAAAAACTTTTATAAACATATAATTGTATTTTTTCAGTTTTGATAAACCCCGCTACACACCACGTATTTTGGGAAGAAGATTTGCCTTGACATCAACAGCGTATAAATTTTTGGATGTTGGAATCAACACGGGACCTATGTCCTCTGTGGATATACTTATTGGCGATAACCGAGGCAATCGGATAATTCTGCTACATGCAACGTGGGTGACATTCATCGAAAAACGTGCAGATATACAGCGACTCGTGCAGTCATCGGTACCATCATCGCTAACGTTTCGAGATCTGGAGCTTGTTAAAATACGTG
>NW_020216874.1:57005-78100 GCF_003070985.1 Temnothorax curvispinosus | reverse complement strand
AAAAAAGCTGTTAATGTATACGAAGACAACTCTGGTGCAATTAATATAGCTAAGTATGGGAATTTCACGAAAAATTCGAAACATATAGAGGTTCATTATCATTATGTGCATGAGAGTGTGAATGAAGGAAAAATAGATATTATAAAAGTTGATTCGAATGACAATGTTGCAGACATATTTACAAAGTCCTTGAATAGGGAAAAACATGAAAAATTTCGGGAAATGTTGAATGTAGTATGACATGAAGATTTTGAATGTTCTGTAAGTACAGCACAAATGTAAGGAGGCGTGTTGAGAATATGTACATTTGTGTTGGCTATAGTGGCGAGCGAGTATGTGTGAGCATGCTTGGTATGTGCAAGTAGGTAGGAGAGGGAGTTTCGGTTCGAGCGTGCTCGTACGCGAGAGAAGGGGAGAGAACGATTACGGCTGTTGAACTGTAGGCACCGCGCAGCACAGATACCTGATCTTCACATAAATAAGTTTTGTATTAAATAATAAACACTTTATTTCACTCTTTCATTCAAATAAATAAGTTATAGATTATTTATCTGACCACCAAATTAACAATATCTATCTATCAAATACGTCCATACATATATGTTTCTTTTCTATTTGTATATACAGAAAAGCAATAAAAAATAATTTGAAAATAATTAAAAAGATTATTTTTGCATTGCATTATTTATATTTTATAAAAAGTGAAGTTTGAGGTAATGAGAAAAATTTGTTATATATATAATTATATGTATAACAACTGTTATATTTATATGTACTTATATGATTATACATGGCAAATTAACATATATGGGCAAAATAACTCAAACTTTACTTTTTATAAAAAATGCAATGCAAAAATAATCTTTTTTAATTATTTTTAGATTCTTCCTTTTATTATTTTTCTTGTACGTACAAACAGAGATTATACAAAAGGAAAAAAACATGTATATGTACATATTTGATATATTATATAATATTTATATAAATGTTTTTATATAAAAATTTTTTTACCGGGAATATATGTAAACACAAAAATGCTTATACAAAAGAATATTGCTGTTTAAAGCATCATAAAAAATTTTATACACAAGGATTTTAATATATATAACAAAATAAAATAGAAAACATTGTTGTGAGCGCACAACGCACATCGCACTTGGCAACACCGAGGGCCGGATTACCGGTAATTCGACCCTAGCGACAGACGTGAATTCCGTACCCGCCGAAAAAAGACCGACGATTGCATCGGACGTCGATCGTCCGATGCAATTAGACGCGACCGGAAACGCTGACCGCGTAGATCTTGCGCTAACTCGGGAGCCAGGAGTTAGCAACAGGCGTGGAAAAGTACCGCCGATTCCGACGATCGGCGGACAGTCGTCGGTCAGTGATGATTCAGAGACGTCGATCGTACGCACGTATTTTCTGTTACGCAAATATCGGGATTAAAATGAGGGAACTGTAATAAACTTGTGAAAGGGAAATATACTCCAGTTTATTATACTTAGTGATACATTGATTCTCCGACCCGAAATCCCAAAAAACCTTGTGTCGGCACATCCCCATTGGCGGCACAACAACTGGTGGCATTCGGAAATCAGAGAACGTTCCGTCGCGGGTGTTTTCGCCGCGAGTGTTCCCATCGCTAGTATTCGCCTGCAAATAAAAAAGCGAATAAGTAAAAATGGTGAAACCGGCCCGGAAGGAAGCACCCGGTGGCAGCCCGCGGCAGAGAAAGGAAGCACCCGGTAGCGGCCTGTTCCAGACGAAGGAAGCACCCGGTAGCGGCCCAACGACACCGGAGAAGACACCGACCTACCACAACGAAGGCTCGCCCGCCCCGGAGCCTAACCACGCAGCAGCGGTCAACGACCAGCGCAGTAGCAGACAACATGGGACTACAAATGTAAGTCGAGAACAATTGTAACGCGTCTAGCTGTAAGACGAGATAAAGCGATAAATATTAGAGGACGACGACACGTCCTGCCGAGCGAAATCGAGCCGGTAATTCTTAGATGTCGGACAGTAAATCGCGAGAACGCCCTGCACGAAATCCGTCGTGGTTACACCGAGCCGAGAGTGCGCCCGCGCGTAGGATAGATCGAGTCAGCCCAATAGGCCCTGACCGTATCACAGAGGTAGCCGTTCGCGACATTGCGGAAAGCGTGCGACGTAGTTTAGACAACTCGGAGGACAACTCGCCGGTATTAGACCCCCGCGTTGTACGGGAGCGTGAATTCGTTTTTTTAGACGACAGTCTTGTACCCCGAAATAATCAAGGATCTCGCGATACCGCCGTTAACGAAAGTAATAACGCGAATAATAGCGAAAGAAACTGTGACGTACTGCAACTGGACCCCACAGTAAGTGACGCCCGTTCCAGTATATCGACCGATCACTCCGAGAGAGGAGACTTTTTGCTAACGTCATACGACAGCGAAGTGTTTGATCCAAACGAAGGAAACTATACGCCTAAGGGCGAAAGAATGAACCAACGGAAGGAAGCAGCACACGCAAGTGCGTCCCGCACCGGCGTAAACAATCCGCCGATAACGCCAGAACAGGTGGACCCCGAGATAAACCGCCTGAAGACGGGAGTCCAACGGACGCTCGCGAATTCGGGGCCAACACGAGCGTGTCCGGGCACGCAAGAATCCATTCTCGGGGCGAACTATTAGACGAGGTGCGCGAAATACAAAATCGCCTGCAGAGATTAGAGACCGCGAATTACGAACGCAACGACAATCGAGGCCGACGCGATTTTAGTAACGGTCAGTTCGACATAACTTACGGACGAACGTTGGAAGACGTCAGAAACCAACACGATCCCGTAAATACGTACATTAAATTAAAGAAAGCCCGCGATATGATCCCGGAAATTGATGGAACTTTGCGCAGTCAAGTACAAAAATTCCTAAATGCCAGCACCTATGCGATGAACAAAATTAATCCCGCTGAAAAAAAATCGTTGTTAAAGACCATCCTTTGCACGAAACTAACGAGGAAAGCAGTGTACGATTTCCAAACGCGAGACATCCACTCTTTTGCCCAATTGAAACAGGAAATAGAGATGTGCTATTTGGCTAAGCGTAGCACCACGCACATTCAGCGAGAATTTAACATGCTCCGGCAGAAGCCAGGCGAAAGCATGAGAGAGTACGGACTCCGGGTAGACAAATTATCGATGGAACTATACCAGTCAATGATCGAAGACCGTGAACATTCTACAGAGCAACGAAAAGCAATATTAGATACAATACAAGAGCTAGCGCTAGAAAATTTCCAGCTAGGACTCCGCGATAATATTCAAACCACCGTGCGATCAAGAAATTACGCTAACCTCACTGCGGCGATTCTGGGCGCCACGTCCGAGGAAAAATTGAAGGGACCGCCTCAGCGTTCGAACTATAACATGGACCAAAGTAAAAATAATCCAGAGCAAACCCGACAAGCTCGAAGCGTAGGAGTTAAATGCCATAAATGCGGAAAGCTAGGCCACATCGGACAAGAGTGTCGCACTAGCCGATACGCCAGTAGATATTCCCTGCCGAGAGCAGCAAAGCCCGGCAAAATAAATACTGTTGAAAAATATTGCTCACACTGCCAAAAAGAAGGGCACAAAAAAGAGGACTGTTGGACGCTTAACGGACGACCCGAGAAAGAGCGGACTCGCCCCTCGAAATATAATCCGCGGGAAAGGAGACAAATAAATGCGACCGAAAAGAGTGAAAAAAATAGGACACGAGAATCAGACAATGAAACGTCACGTAGCGACAGCAGTAGCAGCAGCCGCAGCAGTGGTAGCGACAAACAAGAAAGACGAAGAAAGAATAAAACACGACGCGCGCTCGAGTACCGAGTAGCTCAAGTGACAGATAACGCAGATAATAATTCTGATCTAGACCTCGTCACTCTCCCGATGCAAGAAGCAATTAATGGAAAACTGAATTTTCTACTTGACTCCTGCGCCGCCATCACCTTCGTCAAAGTAGGAAAATTAAAAGATAAAACAAAAATTCGAGAAAAAAAATAGCGCTAACCGGCGTAACCGGACATCAAATCTACACCCTCGGGACAATACGAGCATCAATACTAATAGGCAATGACCTAATACGGCACAAAATGTACGTAGTACGAGACGATTTACCAGTGGATTACGAAGGGATCCTGGGAATTGATTTCCTGAAAAAACATCAAGCCGTGCCCAATCACGCCGAAAATCGATTGAAAATTGGTATCGCGACATTTAAATTACAGCCGTATCGAAAGTTTACCTTACCACCGCGTAGCGAGACAATAATATCCGCGATAACCAACACTAACAGAGAAGGTATCGTAAAGGGTGAAGAGGTAGCCCCGGGAATATTCATCGGTAATTGTATGGTAAAGCCAATAGACTTTCTTTGCCCGATAAGCGTAGTAAATGTAACGGAGAAGCCCGTCGATATAACGACACCGCATGTAACTCTAGAAGAGGCACCGGTGACTGACACGGCCGACATACTCACGGTACAGCCGACAGAAGAACGTGAATCAATCACCGAGCAATGCGAAAAATTGCGCCGAAAATTAAGGATGAGTCATTTAAATAACGAAGAAAGAAAAACGTTAGAACAAATATGCGATAATTATTGCGATATATTCCATCTAGAAGACGACAAGCTAACGTGTACACCGGCAGTAAAACATGAGATCCCGACGCGAGCAGATAGCGCGCCGGTGAACGTCCGACCTTATCGCCTGCCAGAAAAGCATAAGGAAGAAATAAATCGACAAATTAACAAGATGCTAGAGGATGGAATTATCCGCCCTAATACGAGCCCGTGGAATTCACCAATACTAGTGGTACCAAAAAAATCTAACGTTTCGGGAAAAATAAAATTTTGAATCGTAATCGATTTCCGCAAGCTTAATTTTCTCACAATCGGAGACTCATTTCCATTACCAAATATTGCAGAAATACACGACAAATTAGAAAAAACAAAATATTTTACAACATTAGATCTCGCATCCGGTTACCATCAGATACCGATGCAGGAGAAAGATAAAAAAAAGACAGCGTTCTCCACACCCAATGGACACTACAAATTTAACCGAATGTCGTTCGGATTAAAAAATGTGCCAAGAACTTTCCAGCGAGCTATAATAGCAGCACTAATGGGATTAGAAGGTATTAAATGTCTCGTTTACCTCGACGATATCGTGATATACGGAGTTACGGAGCAACCTTAGCCGAACACAACAGGTGCCTAATTGAAGTACTACAACGATTACGAAAATACGGTTTCAAACTTCAACCGGATAAATGTGAATTCCTGCGTAAAGAAGTACTATATTTAGGGCACATTATTTCAGAAAACGGAATTCTACCAGACCCTGACAACATACAAGCAGTGACAAAGTGCAAGACGCCTAAACGAGCAAAAGATGTTCAAACTTTTCTCGGACTTGCTGGCTACTATTGAAAATTTATTGACAACTTCTTTAAAATTGCAAAACCTTTGACAAAACTACTGAGAAAGGGAGAAAAATTTATTTGGTCAGCAGAACAACAAATGGCGTTCGAAACATTAAAGGAAAAATTAACTACGGCACCCATATTAAATTACCCTGATTTTAGCCAAGAGTTCCTAGTAACCACAAACGCGTCCGACTACGCAATCGGAGCCGTGTTATCACAAGGAACAGTAGGACAGGACAGACCGATAGCATACGCCAGTAGAGTATTAAATAAGGCAGAACAAAATTATAATACGACGGAAAGAGAATTGCTAGCCATCGTATGGGCCGTAAAACATTTCAGACCGTATGTGTATGGAACGAAATTTAAAATAATTACGGATCATAGACCCCGGCTCACGATTAATTAGATGGAGGCTTAAGCTAGAAGAGTACGATTATGAGATCGTCCACAAAGCAGGCAAAATAAATGCGAACGCCGACGCATTGAGTCGAAACCCGATAGTGGAGGGCTCACAGATAAACAACGTTTATCAAGAAGAAAGGCCGAGCGAATACTCGGAAGAAGATAAATTACAAATATTACACGAGTATCACGACTCACCTATGGGAGGACACCAAGGAGTCACCAGAACTTAAAATCAAATCCGACTAACTCACAATTGGAATGGAATTACTAAGAATGTCGAAGATTATATAACTAACAATAAGTGTGAATACTGTCAAAAGAATAAATTGAGCAGAAAAACAAAAATGCCTTTAACTATTACGGATACTCCACAAAGATCATTCAAAAAATGCGCCCTTGACATTGTAGGATCATTAACTATTACGGATAACAGAAATAAATATATTTTGACCTTCCAAGACAGCCTGACGAAATTTAGTAAAGCAATACCAATAGAAAATCAAGAAGCAGCTACTGTCGCAAAAGCTTTTGTTACTAAAATCGTTTTAGAACACGGAATACCAGAGAAAGTACTCACGGACCAGGGTACAAATTTTACTAGCGAAACGTTCAAAAACGTGTGTAAATTACTAAAAATTGAAAAAATACAAACGACAGCGTACCATCCAGAGAGCAACGGAGCATTGGAGCGGTCGCACTGCACATTGGCCGAATATTTAAGACACTATATAAATGAAGATCAGACGAACTGGGATGAATGGCTGCCCTATGCCATGTTTACATACAACACAACCCCCCACACCACGACAGGATTTACACCATTTGAATTAGTTTACGGCCATCAAGCGATATTACCGACAGCTCTAACAAAACCGCCAAAACTGACATATACCTACGACAATTACGCAATGAACTTCGAGACAATTACAAATGAACTTCGAGAAAGAATACGCGCAACGAACGAATAGCGAGAGAACATACTAAGCAAGAAAAAATTAAGGCGAAGCAACAATACGACAAGAAAACAAAATTAGAAACATTTCAAGCTGGAGACCCAGTATTATTACATGACGAAACGGTTCGGCGAGGAAGATCAAAAAAGCTAGAATCGCAATGGATAGGACCATACACTGTAATGGAAAAAATTAATGACGTAAACTATGTAATAAAGAAGGGACGAAAAACGATACGCGTACACGCAAACAGACTAAAGACCTTTATTGAAAATTAAAAAGATATAATAGAAAAAGAATAGGCGGGAGTACGAATACACAATAATACCCACCGGAAGAAAGTAATAGCAGTAGCAAAATAATACTCGAAATCTCACATAACACTTATCAAAAATTACAATCGCCGAATAACAATAACCTCCCGCCGACCGGTGGTGGTAGACACCGTCACTCTCAGAGGAAGAACAGGCTCCCAGGGGTAAAATCGGCCTACCTCTTCATAAGGGGACGGGGCCGAAACAGGCCCCTTAATTGCGACCGCACGCGCCGCCCCCAGCCAATAACTCCGCCAACAAGCGTCGCAAGTGGACGGCACAAAAAAGCTATCACACAGTAAACAACGCATAATAAAAAGACGAAAGAAAAACTTGGTGAAGTAACACGAAAGCTCTGCGCCACGACCAGGAGCAGACTAAATAAAACTCGCAAAGAAAATCATAAGAGAGCGATCACTGACAGCTACGCAAGCAAAAGTAAAGATAAGTGTTCCTCTTACAGGATAACGACTCTCATCCTCTACCAGCACCTCGCAACAGGAGCACCACCCATACCACCATACGAAGTGACGCAATTTATCAACGAGCCAGGTATCTACTTCGAGAGAACCGGACACCTACAGCAAACGAGAAAACGACACGCGCCCTAGGACACTTACAAACAATTTACAAGTCACCCGTAATTAAGCGAGGGTTAATCAATGCCATTGAAGAGATAAGTAAAACTTTATTCGGTACCATGGATGCTGAAGACGCAAAAACAATTAACGAACAATTGCAAATACTTAATAATCAGCAAAAGACGTTACAGCACGCAGTGAAGAACCAACTGAAGATCATCAACTCCACATTAGGACACATGGAAAAATTGGAACAGACGATATCCCACAACGAAAATTTACTGGCAAACGTCACCAGGAAACTATACACGATCAATTCATACACCGGGAGAAAATAGACGAACAACCAATACTGATAACCGCTATCCTAGCCGACCTCACGACAGACATAAACGACATCACCGACTATCTAACATACGCAAAAAAATAACATCCTAATTACACGCATACTTCCAATAGAGAACATAATCGTAGAATTACAAGAAGCAACTTTACACTTAGCCAGGGGGTTGAACTTCCCTTTTAAAATTCATATCGGAAACTGGAACACTATACAAAAATACATAGACGTAAGCGCTACGACAATGCCAACGTATATACTATCCTAGCGTTCCCAATAGTAGCATACCCGATATACGAAATTATAAAAATTACTCCCATACCAATACACAACGACCATAATGTATTCACACTACTAGAGCCCTCACACGCGCTGTTAGGAATAAACCAGGAAAATCATAATCATCTAATAATAGAAGAACACGAACTAAACAGATGTAAGCGTGAAGCTACTACATTCATATGCGACCAAAATTTCCCTGTATACCGTATAGCTACGAATGCATCAAGCAAAGTACAACTGTTTGTAAAAGCGCCTAAATATATAGAAAACCGTAGACAGCGCCACATCCTTTCAAACGTAACGTTTTGGATAGCATTAGCCGAACCTCAAACATGGTTATTTTCCACTCCAAAAAGATCAGAGATAACAATTCAATGTAACGAACTACCCGAAAATAAAATTAAAGTTGAAAAAACTGGAAAAATTACATTGCGCGATAACTGCAAACACCTGACATATTTTTAGAAACAAACAATCAAGAGACACGGTAGTGTCTCGCGCCAAGTACACGCGGAGCGAGACCGACCGTGACTCTTTTACGCGACGCGACGAGTTGCGAGTACCCGAGATGTTGAGATCTCGATAACGAGTGAACGGATCAAGTTCTAAGTAGGCTTGATCGATAGCTTGGGGTCCAATTAGGGGGGGGGGGTTTCTCTTATAATATTTTGCTACGTGCCCTACGAGCGGAGATATTGCGACGCAAAGTCTAAATGTGAAAATTTATTTTTAAGATACTACTTCCACGGGCCTAAGCAGAATGGCTGTCTTATAACCTTCAGGCAGTGTTTTATGCCTTAAGTCTTTGTCTTATGTAACGCACAATACTGTGTTAATGTTTCTTGTTTTGTGTAGTATACGCGACGTGACGCCACGTTTTAAGGAATAAACGTAAAACGTATGTATATGTAAATAACAATTCTATTATACAATTAATAATGAATATTTTATAAATAGTTATGACATAATACATTTTAAACTTATAAATATGTAATAATAATATTTCATATTCGAAATATATTTCAATAACTGTGAATATAACCTAACTTTTTTGTTCAAAGAAATTTAATTATCTAATGTACTTATTAATAAAATGTTCTACTTAATTAAATATTATTTAATTTAATAGTATTATATATGTTTAAAAATCTTGTTAATTATTTTTGTATAACCTCTAACAAAATCTATATGTATGTATGTATATTATTTAATGTTATATATATCCTTTTATTAATTCCTTTTAGTAAAAATGGAAGATCATCACTATTGTGAATCTAATAATACATATTGTACAAACAATGAAGTGTCAAATGAAAATGAGAATAATATTTCTATAGAAGAAAAAGACAGTGATGCTTTTCTAATTGAATTATACAGAGAACGACCATTTCTGTACAATAAAGGACACAAACATTTTAAAAATATAATAATTAAAGATAATGCTTGGAAAGAAATTTCTAAAATCATGCAAAATAAAAATTATGGTAAATATCAAATATTTTTAATTAATATCTTTTATTATGTCTTATTGCTAATATATATTATGCTAATTATAATAATAAAATCTCAACATTTTTACAGGCAACTTATATACACCTGATTATTGTCAAACTAGATGCACATCTCTAAGAAATCAATATAAGAGTGGAAGTGGTGCTTCAACTCATAAACCTTTTGCATTTTATACTCAATTATTTTTTCTGGACAATTATATCAAGAGACGAAGGTTTATAATGATAATTGCTTAAAAATCCGTATTTTAATAGTATAAT
This sequence comes from Temnothorax curvispinosus, assembly GCF_003070985.1. Taxonomy (NCBI): domain Eukaryota; kingdom Metazoa; phylum Arthropoda; class Insecta; order Hymenoptera; family Formicidae; genus Temnothorax; species Temnothorax curvispinosus. The sequence continues at coordinate 67,989 of NW_020216874.1, read as the reverse complement.
ATATATATATAATTATATATTCTTATATTTTCAGAACATGCAGTAATATAAAACCAAATAAAGCTTCAACATCTACATCATCTTTAGAACTGTCAACAGAAATTCCACAATCTAGTTCAAATGAAGTATTTGATACCAAAGAAAAATCAAGTCATTTTATGCACGAAACAGAAAATAATAATTTTAATGGTGAAAATAATAAAGAAAATATTTTAGAAGATACTTGTGAAACACACGTAACACATAATCGCAACATTGACAAAGATTCACCATCAGTCGTATTACATACAAAACCTAAATCTAAAAAAAGTAAAGTCGATGAAACAAAGGAATTAGACAATATGTTTACATCGGTTAGCCAGAAAATCATGAATGTTTTAGATAACAAACGTGAAAACAATAATGAAGACGAAGCATTTGCACAATTTATTGTTGCTCACTTGACAAATCTTTTACAATTTGAGAAAAATATAAGAAAGAAAATGATAACAGATGCTTTATTTTCTTCACTATAAAAAATTTAAATTTTTTTGTTTTTAATGATTTTTATTTTTTTCATAAAGTATTTTTATTTTTTATTACAGAAGTATTTGTTATTACAATATGTGATACATTACTATATGTGATATTGTAGAAAAGACTGTTTCTTTTAAGTAAGATCTTAAGTTTTTTAATAATATTTTCAGTATGAGAAAGTATGAGAAATATTTTCATATTTAAAATATGAGAAAAAAAATGATAACAGATGCTTTATTTTCTCTACTATAAAGAATGTAATATATTTTGTTTTTAATGATTTTTATTTTTTTCATAAAGTATTTTTTTTTTATTACTGAAGTATTGTTTAATACAATATGTGATACATTACTATATGTGATATTGTAAAAAGGACTGTTTCTTTTAAGTAAGATTTTAAGTTTAAAGTAATATTTTTAGTTACATTGTTTTTTAAATCTAATATAATTTTATTATTTAGTACGCAAAACAATATTTTTGTTTAAGATTTTTTATTTATGTGATAGGTGATCTTAGATAGATGATAGATATGTGATAGACGATCTGATATGTGCATGATTTGTATGTGTTAATTAATAGTTTTAAAGCACTTTCCTTATTAACTATGTTTATTATTTAATTGCTTTATTTGTATACATTTGTAATGTATATCTTGCTAATTATATAATTATTAGATAAAAAATTCAATTTGTGGTATTTGTTTTTATTTACATAGATCTTTATTACTAGATACACATCAACACTTAGATTAACTTTAAAGCTTTATTGTAAAATTGTAACATTATAGTTGAAACATTATGCCGTATGACTAAAGACAAATACAATAAAAACAAAATATATAAATGTCTTTCATTAATAAATAAATAAAAAATTAATAAATATAGGTAATACTATGTGCATTAATATTTTGCTTGTGACATTTCACTATAAAGAAACCTTTTCTTAATTGCTGCAATGTATAAACTTTCAGTAAATAAAGTTAATTAGGTTGTAGAAATTAATATTAATTGATCTAGCAGTAAGGAGATAATCAGTATATAAACTTTACATATAACAATATGCAAAATCGGTACGACATTATTATCAAACTCTAATTATATATAACACGAGAACTATATATTGTGACGTTGCGGTTTCGCCGCGGCGTGGCAGCGCTCCGCCGCCGTCACAAGGCGCGGATTGCGCGCCCGAGGACGGCTCACGAATCAACCTTCGATCTCCAGGGGCGTATTAAAGTTGCGATTCAAATGTTCATTATTGTTTTTTTTTCTTGCGATATTGCGTGGCGCCTAACCCCGTCGAGTTGGAGTTCCAACGCCACACTGAAGATGACGAGGAGTACCAGGAGAGCCGGATGATAAACGGAATCACAAGGACCGAAAGCGAGATGTCGAGGGCGAGGAGCCCGAGTTACGAGGACCGCTACTAAGCGAGGGACGACGTGAGACGCGCGCGCTGCGCGCCAGCAACGGCAGGCGAACCTGTGCATCGCAGGGGCCCGGCGCCGGGCCTGTCTGCAGTCCTCCGAGGCCAGACGGACTCTGGGGGTGGATGGCCACCGCCCCCGAGTCGAGCCAGAGGACACCGCGGGAGTCATCGCCTTGCCTACTACAACGGGGAAACCTGGAAGGACCCCGCGAGCGCGAAGGGCACGTTCGAACGCCCCGCCGAATCCACGGTCGATAACCCTGCGAGCGGCTCCCTCGCGAGCTTGCAAGCTCATCGCCAATTGGTCCGCTTATCGCGCGGAAGGGTCGCGCATGTCCCGCTAGGGGCGTTAGATCGACGCCTCTATCGAGCGCACTTCCGCGATCATTCTTGAGCCACCCTCGGGACGACACGCACGGCTTTCTTGAGCGCTTCTCGACCGACTCTTGCTGCGCACCTGGTGCCTGATTCTCTCGCGACGGTTCTTGGTGACGGCGGAGAGGACAACCCCGACCGAGGGAGTATCTTACCGGTGAGGTTGCCTCGCAATAGACGGTAGTTATGTAAGCCACGACACCGCCCTCCGGGCCACGCTCTCGCCTAAAGTACTCGCGTAATTGAGATCTCGTAATTTTGCATCTGCGATCGAGAGCGAGAGCGAAGGGCTTTGGAATGGTCTCGTGGCCGGTGAATAGTACTCATCGCGTGAAAGTCCTGGAGATCGCGATAGATATCTCGATTCGGTAATTCGCGAACATTCTTACGGTATCTGTGGTTGCGATCGCGTATTACCCGGCGGTGCGTCAGGCGCGACTCTCGTGATCGTAGTTTATTCGTCGAGAATGATTCTTTTGCGTTACGCCGTTTCCGTAATCTCGTGTGCTTGCGGTCAAATTCGCGTTTTCCTCGTGTAGATATTCTCCCCTGCGTAGATTTAGTTGTACATTGCGTTAGTATGTAAGTTCGTCATCTCTTGCGGTAGATTTAGTTTATTTCGCGTTAGTCTGCCAGTCCGTCAAGACATTATTGCGTTGCGTAGTCTCGCGCTGGTTTAGCGCTATTCTCCTCGGAGAATACTCTTTCTTTCGCGTTGAATTAAGTACTCTTTTGCGTAGGGCGTATGTCCCGTAAAAATTCGTTAGATTGAGTACGATATCCTTCTCGCGCTGATGATTTCCTCGGCGCGATAAAACTTAAATATTTCGCGTTATCTGTCGCGTTCGGGCTTGATTATTGGCCCGTCGTTGTGTTATATTGCGCCTCGTATTTCGAGGATACTCTCTCCTGGCGACAGAATTCTGAACAATCGCGATCCTGCGTACTTTCTGGAGTAAACCTGGCGTCTGAGATCGCGTGAAAATTTGACTTGTTTTCGGAGTTATTATTTTCCTGGTTGTAGCGATTTTTGATTTATTCTTCCACGCTCACGATTATTCACGTCTATATGATTTCGCTTTTGTGAGAGATGAATCAACGGTTCTTTAATTTATTAGAGCAATCTCGTGAGCTAATTGTTTTTTTTCTTTGCAATAAATGTTAATCTCTTTTGTTGTTAATTGTTTGAGTTCGTACTTTCTGTGTCGCCCGTCACAATTCGCGCTGCCCTATATCACCTTCGTCCCTGAGTAATACGCCGAGCTGGTCGATTTCTCGCACGCCGTTTAATTACGATAAACGTTTCGATAATTTGTGATAAATTTCGCGTTAGTGGACGCGGGATACCGCGTCTGGCGCCCAACACTCACGTTCGCGTTAGAAATTCGGTTCGTGCGAGAGATCCGTCGGAGAGGCCTGACATCCTACTCTCCCGCAACTCCCTTTTGATCCGGCTTTGCGCCCGAACGGGTAAAAAGTCGTGACAAAAATTGGCGCCCAACGTGGGGCAGCCGAAAGATCGCTGAAAAGCATAATAAGGGCTTGAATAAGCGCGATAATAATTTCGCGCGGGTGACGGCAAATTAATTAATTTTTTTTCTTTTCAGATTTAAAATTTTTTTTTTTGCTGAAATAAAGAAAATTTCTTATCCTACCCTCTTTCGATTTTGTTTATTTTTATTTCTATGCGATATTACGTATACTATGCGATATCTTTTTGTATTATATTGTTTTCTGCGGTATGGTGTGTGCTATATTTTTGTGTTTCTCATATACTGTATGTTTCGCACGTTTTGTCTAACATTCTCTTTCAGGACTTAGTTATTCGTTTCGATCGCGTTGAATTATTTCGGGTGGGTCAAAGTGTAAGTTCGCGATATTATTCGAAGTCGCGTATAGCGTCGGAATGTGGTGAAAGTCGGAGCGTGGTAGTATCGGGATTCGGTGTTTACGTCGAACCGGCCGTACCAGCAGAAAAACTTCACCGCTATAGCGTGTTGTCTTCGCATTCCTTCGTGTGTGTTTGCTCGCGTGTACTATTGTTCGCGTGTGTTAGTGCTCGCGTATATTATTATTCGCGTGTATTATCCTTAGCTAGGCTCGCTACGATTGAAAAGCGAGGAATGTTGTTGACTTCGCGAACGGTTTGACTGAACGATTTTGTGGCCTTTTCGGGAACGCGTTAACGTTCGTGTTTCTCGCGTTATAGAAATTCGAGATTAGAGTAACCGTGAATAGTATCATCGCGTTACGATGGATTCTGTCGAACTTAACGACGAGTGGATCCTCCTCGCGAACCGTGAACAGCGAATGGGCGAGTTAACTCGACGAGGGTTATCCGCGGAAGGGACCGACACTGAATTGGCCCTCCGGTTACTGCGTTTGTTACGTCGCGGCGGAGACTCGGAAAGCGCCTCCGCGGTAAACCATCCGGTAGATACAGAATGCCTACAGGTTCCCGCGGGGAATACGCACCCGGATAGTCCGTCCGCGGATAGGATCGCGCGCCTCTCCGGCTCCCCGCCGGATCACGACAGCTTAAATGGGACCCTTCGGGACTCGGGCCATAATTCCGCTGCCGACGCCTATAACACGATGCGTAAATGGAATTTGAAATTCTCGGGCGCGCGCAACGAAGATGCGGAAACGTTTTTGTTGCGCGTGGAGGAGGGCCGCGAATTAATTCCCGTCTCAGATGCAGACATTTTACGATGCCTGCCGTTCTTCTTATCGGGTATCGCGCTGCATTGGTTCCGCGGGATCAGGGATAGCCTGACTACCTGGGCCGCGTTTAGGGAGGAATGGCGTACGCGCTTCGGGGACCCCGACTTCCAATTCGCGCTTCGCGACGAGATAATGCGGCGCACGCAGGGGGAGACAGAACCCGTCGCGGACTTTTTGACGTGCCTCAGCTCGCTATACGATCGGCTATCGCCGCCGTGGCGCGAAGAAGAGAAGGTCGGCTACGCGCACCGACACCTTCTACCTCGATTACAGACTTTGATTCCTCGGGACGCGGTAACTAATATGAAGGCGCTCGAACGGTGGGCCACGCGAGCCGAGACTAGCTGCCGCGCCGCGCAAACTTATCGGGCACCTCCCCCGCCAGAGCAATCCTTATTTCCGGATCTCGCATATCGGGTAGCTAAAGGCGCGAATCGCCGTTCCGGCGGAAATTCTCGCGATACCGTGGCCGCGCTTGGTACTTCTACCGCAAATTCGACCGGGACCGGGGCAGGCGCCGCGAACGGGAAAAAAGCACCGGCAAGCGGGCCCAAGGCGAGCGCTCCCGCAGTGACCGCCGCTTCCGCGACCGACGTGTCGACCACCCCTCCGGCCGCTGCACGTACCGCGACGTGCTGGAATTGCGAGGGGACGGGGCATTTCTCGCGCGATTGCAAAGCTCCGCCGAAAAGACATTGCTATCGGTGCGGTAAAGCCGAAGTTACCGTCCGTACGTGTCCCGCGTGCTCGGGAAACGCATAGAGGAGTCGCGTAAGAGGGGCGTCCCGACTCCTACCCTCTCCGCCCCGAACGATTCGGCCATGGATCGCCGCGAGGCCGCATACAGCGCGTTTAATATAAAGGGGGCCTCGGCCTCTCTGAAATTCCTCCGCGTTCGTATCGCGGGATATGAGATAGGCGCGTTGGTTGACTCGGGCTCTAGTCGCACTTACATTGGTCCGGAAATAACGGCGCTAATTAAGCAATTAGGTTTCTCGTTCCGTCCGACCGGCGGGAGACGGGTGGCGACCGCGACGAATCAAACAGCGAGAGTCAGGGGGGAGGTAACTGTCCCAGTTAGCGTGGACGATAAAACCCGGCAAATGGTAGTCCACTTGTTGCCAACTTTAGCGTTACCGTGTATTTTAGGATTAGATTTCTTACAAGCTTTCGGGATTAGCGTTAACTTCGCGGACGGAACATGGCATTTCGTAGAAGATTCCTCGCGACAGTATCCTTTCGAGAAGGGTTCTTCGAGTTTTCTCGCGAACGTTCGTGTCGTCCTGTCGGAGGGAGACAGCGTGGATATCGCGGCGGATTCGGCGGAAAAAGGGGAAAAGGCGCGGAAACCCGAAGCGTCGCCTCTCGTCTGCTGTGGTCTAAGTGAATTAACGCCGAATCAAGAGAAACGTTTGCGCGAATTTTTAGAGTCACAATTAACGGGCGTTCCGGAAAAACTCGGGGCCACCACGTTAACGGAACACCGTATCGAAGTGGGGAGTCATCCTCCGATTAAACAGCGATGTTACCCGGTCTCACCAAAAATTAAAGAGGCGATATACGAAGAAGTCGATCGATTGTTAAAAGCCGGCATTATCGAGCCTTCCCAAAGCGAATGGTCGACCCCGATTGTTATGATTAAGAAACCCAACGGGACCTATCGGTTTTGTTTAGATTTTCGACTAGTTAATAACGTTTCAAAGAAGGACGCGTACCCGTTACCGTACATGAACGCGATTCTCGATAAGTTACGAAAGGCTCGGTACATTTCCACCATCGACCTGAGCCAGGCGTATTTTCAAATCCCGCTCGAGAAGAAGAGCCGGGAGATAACGGCCTTTGCGGTTCCGGGGAAAGGCTTATTTCATTTTAAGAGAATGCCGTTCGGGTTGACGGGAGCGCCCGCGACTTTCCAACGGTTACTCGATCGTTTGATCGGGCCCGAGATGGATCCTTATGCGTTTGCCTATCTCGACGATATAGTGATCGCGACAGAGATTTTTGAGGAACATTTGATCTGGTTAGAGCGCGTATTTATGAAAATTCGAGAAGCCGGTCTTACAATTAATCCCGAAAAGAGCCACTTCTGCCGATCTCAGGTGAAATATTTAGGGTTTCTCGTGAATCGAGACGGTTTAAAAGTCGATCCGGATAAAACGGTCGCAATTCGGGAATATCCGGTGCCGCGTAACCTCCGACAGTTACGGCGTTTCATAGGGATGGCGTCGTGGTATCGCCGCTTCATACCGCAGTGCGCGACGCTCTTAGAACCCTTGACGCGTCTTCTCAAGAAGAACCAGCCGTGGGAATGGGGCGAAGAACAAACCGTCGCGTTTGAAAACGTAAAAGCTCGTTTAGCCTCTCCTCCTACTTTGTCGTGCCCAGACTTCCGCGTGCCGTTTTCGTTGCAGACCGACGCAAGTTCCGTGGGATTGGGCGCGGTGTTGACGCAACAAATAGATGGGAACGAACATGTGGTCGCGTTCGCGAGTAGGTCGCTATCGGAAGCGGAGCGCAAGTATTCAACGACCGAGCAAGAGTGTCTCGCCGTGATATGGGCCATTAAGAAATTCCGGCCATATTTGGAAGGATACAACTTTACTGTAATAACGGATCACAGCAGCCTCCGTTGGCTGCACAATCTTAAGAATCCGACCGGCCGGTTAGCGCGGTGGGCCCTCGAGTTACTTGAGTACGATTATCGGATCGAGCATAGGAAAGGGGCGTTGCACCACGTACCCGACGCACTCTCGCGAATTTACGAGAAAGAAAACGATTTGTGCGCAGCGGTCGCGATCGAAGATGAATGGTACGCGAAACGGTTTGACGTTACCGAGCACCCACGCCGATTCCCCGGGTGGAAAATCGAGGGAGGACAGTTATATTTCCGCAGACCTCACCCGATAGTAGGCGAACTGGTAGACGATCTCGACCAGTGGAAACGTGTCGTACCTAAGGACTCGCGGGAGGAGATAATTCGCGATAATCACGATCCGCCTCAGGCCGGACACTTCGGCGTTGCAAAAACCTACCGCCGTGTCGCGACGCGGTACTACTGGCCACAGATGTTTCGCGATATTGCTAGATATGTACGTCGGTGCGACCCATGCCAGCGAACCAAAGTAGAGCAGGACGTCCCCGCGGGATTAATGGGACGTGTCATTGAAGCTCCGTGGACGGTAGTTGCCGCGGATATAATGGGGCCGCTTCCGCCGAGCAGATTTGGTCACGCGTATCTTCTCGTAATACAAGACCTCTTCACTAAATGGGTTGAGTGTCGTCCGCTTCGTAAGGCGACAGGTAAAGCAATCCGAGAGGCGATCGAAGATCTCGTTATATTTCGGTGGGGAGCACCTCGCGTATTGTTGACTGATAACGGTACGGAATTTGTCAATCGCGACTTACGGGCACTCGCGGAACAATACGGCATTAAGCACTCGACGGTGCCGCCATACCACCCGCAAGCCAATCCGGTCGAGCGGGTGAATCGCGTGCTAAAGACTATGATTACTGCGTTTCTAGACCGGGATCATCGAGAATGGGACCGACACATCAACGAATTCCGTTTCGCTTATAACTCCGCGCACCATACGTCGCTCCAAGCGACCCCGGCATTTCTCAACTTCGGGAGGGAACCTCAACCTGTTAGTTTGCGCGGACGAGAAGATGTCGAGATCGAAGACGCCGATCCCGCCAATTGGAGAGAGAGGATGGAAAACATCCGACAGTTGCGCGGGTGGATTGTAGAGAATCTCGAGGCCGCGCGGGCCAAGCAAACGCGGTATTACAACTTACGACGGCGGGATCGACAGTTCGCCGTAGGCGATCTCGTTCTGAAACGGCAACACATTTTGTCGTCCGCCACGCAGCATATCTCTGCAAAATTAGCCACGAAATATCACGGTCCGTTTGTCGTTCATAAAATTCTGTCGCCGGTAGTCTACGAACTCGCCGATCCCCTCGGTAACGTAATCGGAAAAGTCCATATTAAGGATTTAAAGCCTTATCGCGAGTAACCACTCCTACTTATTTAGGTTTCTTTTCGTTGCTTGCTTTCCCTTTATTGTTATGTTGAAGTTATGTTACGTTTCCTCCCATAGGCTCCCAAAGATTACTAACTTGGTGTCCCGATACTAACTCTTGCGCTCCCGCTACCGTAAGATGGAGGAACACCGCGACCGCATCGCGCTGTGGAACCGGCGCCTCCATCGAGAGGACCGGGATCACCCGGGCTTTATGCGAGCATACCACGCGCAATCCTTGTGGCAGGCGCTGAGGCACGCCCAGGAGGCAGGACAGCGACCCGATGTGCGATCGGCCGCAATCCAAACCCTCTTACAGGGATCCGACGTGGCTGTGCAAGCCAACCCGACCGGGCGTAATGTGGCCGTTCAGGCTACCCCCGAAGTCGCGGAAACCGACATGCAAACCGAGGAGGGACCGACTCTCGTTGAGGCCGACTCCACGGAGGGGCCCCCTTTGGAAAGGGACACCTCATGGGTACTGCCGGACACCGCTACGACCCCCCGGGAAAGTTGTTGGAACTGTGGGAGTCCCTCCCACTTTGCTTACGAGTGCCCCCAGCCGAGACGCCAAGGTTTTTGCTTCCGGTGCGGCCGGAAGGGCTATACAGTGAAGAGTTGCCCGGACTGCGGAGAGGACTGGCGTCGGGAGCGGCGAGATGACCCGGAGCAGGAGCACCCACGCCGACGAGGCCCACCTCCGGGAACACCCCGTTACTAGCTGCGTGGACAACCCCCCCCCCCACCCCGGGGCGGATCATGACAGGGACCTACCGAGTTGGCGGGAAGACGAAAGGACTTCGTTCCGTTTCGTTTGTTTTTTTCTTCTTTCGCTCGTTCCCGCCCAATTATTTTCCCAAAAGTTTCGCGACAATTCTTTTTGTGTGTCTGTCCGTTACGTCACCTATTCGACAAAACCGTTTTTTTTTGCGTGTTCGACCTTCTCAACAGTGCAACTCATCGCGAATTCCTTTAGTTTAAACATTGTTACATTATGTTTTTGGATACGCTATACTCGATAATCTCGGAAACCTGTCTTTCTTTTGTATTACCTGTCAGTACAAACACCCAATAAATTACTAACCACCACGTTTAGAGTAAGATCTTACCCTGGAACCCACCCCGAAACCTCCGTTCGTTAACTCTTAAATTGCGAGAAACCCTGCCGTTAATCGTGTTCGATAGTTAGCATTGCCGCGCAAGCCCGACGATACGAATAAAAGCCACGATAGGATTTAGTGTTGCGCTCTCGTTCTGCGGTCGACGCCACTTTCGCGTTGGTGTTGTGCTAGCACAAATCTGCCTTGTACGTCTAGCCAGCGTACTTGGCTAAAATGGGGCTACCTCCCACGGGAATAAACGGGGGCTACCCCCCTCTCTCTACCTTCGTTGACGTTAGGTCTCGTTAGCGTTAGGTATTTCGCGTTAGGTTTCGTTTCCGCGTTGCGCTAATGTTCACGTTGTTGCGTTAGCGTTTAACGTCTTCGCGTTGCGGTGATGTATTTCACGTTTTTGCGTTGCGTTAGTGTTCGGTAGGCAGTCGTCAACAAGCGAGAGGCACATAGCCATCGTAGGCCATAGTAAGAAGTCCGACTTGTGTCAAATCGTTAAGCGAAACGGAAACAGGGCAAATAAGGCATTTCGAGTTTAATTTCGAGGTTCTTACGGCAAGTGGGAAGAGGGCCGAAATTTGATCGTATTGTTATTTCAATCGTATGATTTTTTTTTTGTGTTATACGTTGTGTCCGTCCAAGTACTGGAAGCCCTTCACTGGAGATCTCGGTCGCGTGAGCGTCCTAGTAACGAGCCCGGATGGGCAAGTGGCTAAGTCGAGGCAATCGCGCCCGATATGCTCTCTCTTGGGGTGGGGTGTTGTGACGTTGCGGTTTCGCCGCGGCGTGGCAGCGCTCCGCCGCCGT
>NW_020216874.1:51610-52005 GCF_003070985.1 Temnothorax curvispinosus | reverse complement strand
CGTTAGGTATTTCGCGTTAGGTTTCGTTTCCGCGTTGCGCTAATGTTTACGTTGTTGCGTTAGCGTTTAACGTCTTCGCGTTGCGGTGATGTATTTCACGTTTTTGCGTTGCGTTAGTGTTCGGTAGGCAGTCGTCAACAAGCGAGAGGCACATAGCCATCGTAGGCCATAGTAAGAAGTCCGACTTGTGTCAAATCGTTAAGCGAAACGGAAACAGGGCAAATAAGGCATTTCGAGTTTAATTTCGAGGTTCTTACGGCAAGTGGGAAGAGGGCCGAAATTTGATCGTATTGTTATTTCAATCGTATGATTTTTTTTTTGTGTTATACGTTGTGTCCGTCCAAGTACTGGAAGCCCTTCACTGGAGATCTCGGTCGCGTGAGCGTCCTAGTAAC
>NW_020216874.1:24428-51510 GCF_003070985.1 Temnothorax curvispinosus | reverse complement strand
TTGTGACGTTGCGGTTTCGCCGCGGCGTGGCAGCGCTCCGCCGCCGTCACAAGGCGCGGATTGCGCGCCCGAGGACGGCTCACGAATCAACCTTCGATCTCCAGGGGCGTATTAAAGTTGCGATTCAAATGTTCATTATTGTTTTTTTTTCTTGCGATATTGCGTGGCGCCTAACCCCGTCGAGTTGGAGTTCCAACGCCACACTGAAGATGACGAGGAGTACCAGGAGAGCCGGATGATAAACGGAATCACAAGGACCGAAAGCGAGATGTCGAGGGCGAGGAGCCCGAGTTACGAGGACCGCTACTAAGCGAGGGACGACGTGAGACGCGCGCGCTGCGCGCCAGCAACGGCAGGCGAACCTGTGCATCGCAGGGGCCCGGCGCCGGGCCTGTCTGCAGTCCTCCGAGGCCAGACGGACTCTGGGGGTGGATGGCCACCGCCCCCGAGTCGAGCCAGAGGACACCGCGGGAGTCATCGCCTTGCCTACTACAACGGGGAAACCTGGAAGGACCCCGCGAGCGCGAAGGGCACGTTCGAACGCCCCGCCGAATCCACGGTCGATAACCCTGCGAGCGGCTCCCTCGCGAGCTTGCAAGCTCATCGCCAATTGGTCCGCTTATCGCGCGGAAGGGTCGCGCATGTCCCGCTAGGGGCGTTAGATCGACGCCTCTATCGAGCGCACTTCCGCGATCATTCTTGAGCCACCCTCGGGACGACACGCACGGCTTTCTTGAGCGCTTCTCGACCGACTCTTGCTGCGCACCTGGTGCCTGATTCTCTCGCGACGGTTCTTGGTGACGGCGGAGAGGACAACCCCGACCGAGGGAGTATCTTACCGGTGAGGTTGCCTCGCAATAGACGGTAGTTATGTAAGCCACGACACCGCCCTCCGGGCCACGCTCTCGCCTAAAGTACTCGCGTAATTGAGATCTCGTAATTTTGCATCTGCGATCGAGAGCGAGAGCGAAGGGCTTTGGAATGGTCTCGTGGCCGGTGAATAGTACTCATCGCGTGAAAGTCCTGGAGATCGCGATAGATATCTCGATTCGGTAATTCGCGAACATTCTTACGGTATCTGTGGTTGCGATCGCGTATTACCCGGCGGTGCGTCAGGCGCGACTCTCGTGATCGTAGTTTATTCGTCGAGAATGATTCTTTTGCGTTACGCCGTTTCCGTAATCTCGTGTGCTTGCGGTCAAATTCGCGTTTTCCTCGTGTAGATATTCTCCCCTGCGTAGATTTAGTTGTACATTGCGTTAGTATGTAAGTTCGTCATCTCTTGCGGTAGATTTAGTTTATTTCGCGTTAGTCTGCCAGTCCGTCAAGACATTATTGCGTTGCGTAGTCTCGCGCTGGTTTAGCGCTATTCTCCTCGGAGAATACTCTTTCTTTCGCGTTGAATTAAGTACTCTTTTGCGTAGGGCGTATGTCCCGTAAAAATTCGTTAGATTGAGTACGATATCCTTCTCGCGTTGATGATTTCCTCGGCGCGATAAAACTTAAATATTTCGCGTTATCTGTCGCGTTCGGGCTTGATTATTGGCCCGTCGTTGTGTTATATTGCGCCTCGTATTTCGAGGATACTCTCTCCTGGCGACAGAATTCTGAACAATCGCGATCCTGCGTACTTTCTGGAGTAAACCTGGCGTCTGAGATCGCGTGAAAATTTGACTTGTTTTCGGAGTTATTATTTTTCTGGTTGTAGCGATTTTTGATTTATTCTTCCACGCTCACGATTATTCACGTCTATATGATTTCGCTTTTGTGAGAGATGAATCAACGGTTCTTTAATTTATTAGAGCAATCTCGTGAGCTAATTGTTTTTTTTCTTTGCAATAAATGTTAATCTCTTTTGTTGTTAATTGTTTGAGTTCGTACTTTCTGTGTCGCCCGTCACAATTCGCGCTGCCCTATATCACCTTCGTCCCTGAGTAATACGCCGAGCTGGTCGATTTCTCGCACGCCGTTTAATTACGATAAACGTTTCGATAATTTGTGATAAATTTCGCGTTAGTGGACGCGGGATACCGCGTCTGGCGCCCAACACTCACGTTCGCGTTAGAAATTCGGTTCGTGCGAGAGATCCGTCGGAGAGGCCTGACATCCTACTCTCCCGCAACTCCCTTTTGATCCGGCTTTGCGCCCGAACGGGTAAAAAGTCGTGACAATATATATATATATATATATATATATATATATATATACATATATAAAAATGAATAAGATAAAGTTAGAATCTTTATATATATATAAAGTTATATATAAATATATATATATATAAAGATTCTAACTTTATCTTATTCATTTTTTTACTTAAGTAGAGCTCAGTTTGGAAATTATGTTGTCAAAAAGCTACTAAAAAATATCAAGCTATATAATAATTCTTGAACACATTCTTTTTTTTTATATTAACATTTCATTAGAAAGAATAAGATTAAATAAATAACTAAAAATTAAATGTATGTGTATAGAAACCATTATTTTTATAATATTACTAAATATTTTCACCATATGTTCCTCTTTGCACGTAATCGTATTGCCACGGTACTTCTCCTTCAGGTGATATAAAATATTTACACAATGTGTCTCTTTGTTTCGAAGCAGAAGATACGGTTTCATTATAACATAGGTTTTCCGATGAAGACAACCACTGCATTTCCTTTATAAATAAAAATAGCATGGTTAATTAAATTTATAAAATATACAGTAATTAATATTTTAATAACAATATTATATACCCATAATGTATCTGCATTTATTTAATTATTTTATTATATTAATTATTAATATTAAAATTTTTTTAATTTATCAAAAGTTTAAACATAAAAGTAAGTTATATATATATTTTTTCTGCAGAATACAAATATTTAAATGTTTATTTTACCTGATTATTTGTATCGTTTTCAAGAAATTCAGTTGTGCTATATAACTTTAGTTTACAGCGTTCTTCTTCAACCATTACAAAATTATGTAAGCAGAGCGATGCTGTTGTCATCAAATCGGCTGTTTTTGGCAGCATACAAATGGATTGTCGAAATATTCTCCATCTATTGGAAAATATTCCAAATGCGCTTTCGACTGTTCGCCTAGCCCGAGAAAATCTATAATTGCATATTTTTTGTTTTTCATTTAAGTTTCTTCCGGTATATGGCTTCATAATTCTTGTATTTAGTGCAAAAGCATCGTCTGCCAATAAAAAAGTTGGTGTACAGATCTGACTTCCAGGTAATTTGAACGTTTCCTTTGGTAGATTTAAATTTTCATTTTTTAAATTTTCTCCAATTAATGAATTGTTAAAAATTCTGCCTGTTCGCTGTTACCACCGTATGCAGTATGCACCAACATCAACTAACGTAAATCTATATACATGGTTTGCCACTGCCATCAAAACAATACTATAATATTTTTTGTAATTATAAAAAAGACTTCCCGAATTAGGGGGACATTGCAAGGTAATGTGTTTTCCGTCTACTGCCCCTACACAATTTGGCACATTCCACCTCTTCCAAAATCTTTCAGCATACGACTTCCATTCTTCTTCACTTGGTTGTGATAGCAGTGGTTGTAATACATTTATTAATATCTGACATACTTCTGTAATTAACATACGCACTGTTGATTCACCAATTCGAAATGATAGAGCGATAGACAAAGGAAGATCTCCAGTGGCAAGATATCTGAAATACATTTTCATTAAAATATCTATGTTATTAATATTATTTATTATAAAAAGATGATTAATTTTCCATTTCTCTCTCTCTTTCATTCTCTATTAAAGCATGTTTCGAGTAATAATTATTTTAGGCAATTTTTGTATATCTGACAAAAATAAAATATTATTAATACTATTTAATATTATTCAACATTTATATTTAGTCTAGAATACTTGTTTTAGTCTACCACAGAATCTGTCTTTGTTACTTTAATAAAATTTCTTTTTTATTGTTATTTCTACAAAATATAATTATTTTGAAAAAATTATAAAAGAATTACTTATATATAATTATATACCTTAATACTATTATCAATCTTTGTTCTGCAGGAAATGCTCGATAGCTATTTTTTGTTAAATGAGGTTCAGTTAATTGTAGTGATTTGTTAAATAAACATAAATTTATTCTCGTATAACGAAAAAATAAATTTTCATCATTTTTCAAATCTTGAAAAAGTGTCTCATAAGCTCCGTATTTGTATCTCAGTTGGTTTATTGGTCGCACGTACCATCTTCTTTTATACCATCTTTTTTTTTTTTTTTTTTTGTTTTAATAATTTATATAAAAGCATCCATTGTAAAACAAGCAATAAAAATTGCTTATTTCTATCCATCATTTTAATATACCTGAAATTAAAATTGTTTTTTGTAAAATAAATTAAATTAAATATTATACAATTTTAATAATTGACAAGATTTTTAAACATATAATACTATTAAATCAAATAATATTTAATTAAGTAAAACATTTTATTTATAAGTACATTAGATAAATTTCTTTGAACAAAAAAGTTAGGTTATATTCACAGTTATTGAAATATATTTCGAATATGAAATATTATTATTACATATTTATAAGTTTAAAATGTATTATGTCATAACTATTTATAAAATATTCATTATTAATTGTATAATAGAATTGTTATTTACATATACATACGTTTTACGTTTATTCCTTAAAACGTGGCGTCACGTCGCGTATACTACACAAGACAGGAAACATTAACACAGTATTGTGCGTTACATAAGACAAAGACTTAAGGCATAAAACACTGCCTTAAGGTTATAAGACAGCCATTCTGCTTAGGGCCTACGTCGACCGCTCTCATCTCAATATTATTATGATTATCAGAGAAACGTCCCTTTCACTTTTTCGCCGCTGGCGGCGCAGGTATCGCCAGTTTCGATATCGCGCGCGTATTTCGAAATTAGGTTGATAAACTTATCGGTCAGGAAGAAGATTTCTATTTAGGTAAATTAGGTATATATATAATATATATTGAGTCAACGGAAAAGAAGGTTCTCTACGCTTGGCAGAAAGTGCCGCTAGGGAATTTTTAAGTCGATTCTTATGAATCAAGCTTGAATTCGATGTCTAGGTATCCCAAGTTGCTGATGACGAGGTCCAGATAGTGCGCTTTATAGTTTTCGGTGTCCAGGTGTAATAATACGTTGAATTCAATGCCTACGTGTCCCAGGTGGCCGATGACGAGGTCCACATAGTGCGCTCCGTAGTTTTCGGTGTCTACGTGTATTAATACCTTGAATTCGATGTCCACGTGTCCCAGGTTGCCGATGACAGGATCCAGATAGTGCGCTTCATAGTTTTCGGTGTCCATGTGTAATCGTACGTTGAATTCGATGTCTAGCTGTCCCAGGTTGCCGATGACGAGGTCCAGATAGCGCGCTCCGTAGTTTTCGGTGTCTAGGTGTAATAATACTTGGAATTCGATGTCTACGTGTCCCAGGTTGCCGATGACGAGGTCCACATAGTGGGCTTTGTAGTTTTTGGTGTCTAGGTGTTTCATGATTAAAAAGATCATGTTGTATTATTAACATATAACTAAGATTTATAGAATCGTTATTAATTTTATTATATATCTTAATTGCGCGAATCTCTGTTTTGTAAAAATTATGCACAATATTCCTATGCAAGGATACTTGTTTAATTATTTCTTCCTATTGCATTTAAGTATAGAAAAATATACAATTTTTATGTGTTTGCACTTTATATTTAATGAGAAGGCAATTAATTATATATGATTCAATTTGCGTCTATGTCTCTTTATTGACTGACATAGTTACATACTTTTAAATATTTTTTTGTTCTGAAATTCAATCAATTGAATAGCAAAAACTACGTTATCATATTAAATATTTTTGGTACGTAGTGTGCAAATGTATTTTGAAATGAAGATTATATATTTTCTACTGAATTATTTACACACACACGTGCGGTTTCAGAGAATCATTTTTTGCCAACTCAAATATGTTCCTACTCAACTGTCAAAATATGAAAGATAATTTTATCTAGTTGTGACATTCACTCGAATTCTCGAAATAATTTTCAAGGATGTGAGTACAAATATATATATATCGTACTATTTAATATTGTTTCGAAGCGGTCGGGAATGAGGAAGTCTGAGGCGAGTGAGTCGACGAGTCGAAGCTCTGGTAAAAGTGAGCTTTATTTCCTTAATAAATATACATAATGACTTAGTGCATCAACGCGTGAATTGTGGATAGGGCTTTGTCTTTAGATTTGTATTATGCCGGCGCACAGGGTTCAAGGGAAGGCAGGGCCGATGCGGTCTTCGTCTTTCTGCTCCTTTTCTTCTTCTTCGTGCGTTCCTCGGTCTGGGTACCCACAGGCCTCCAGGAATTCGGAGGTAGGGGCCTTTCTACCATCGGATCGCCAGGCACTAGTGTCAGCCCTGGTGAGCGTGTGATTCGCCTGTGCGACTCGGGGATCGTCACTCTTATCAATGGCCACCACAGCTCTGGTGGAAGTGCCGGTCCGGCAGCGGTTGGTCGTCGTGGTGGCGAGGGCCTCCTGGCTCTTCTCCTTGGTCGTGGTCGTCGGCGGCCTCTGCTAAAGCGGGCAGAGTTGCCCGGTGCTACTACCACCACGGACCGAATTTATCCGGTTCGGCGGGTGGGAGGGGCAGGCTCTCCCTTGCGTACTAGCAGGCGCAAGTCGGTGGCACGTCGTTCCGAGGAACGGTGCAAGGATTCCGCTCGCTCCAGGTTGGAGCGGAATATGTAAGGTTCGTCTTAATCACGGTTGCTACAGCCGGTATATGTAACACCCGGTATCTTGTAGCCTCAACGTGAGAGAAGAGAACGTGCTCGTCTTGGGCAGGCTCGCCCTTATGTATTTTTCTTGCCGAATTTTGATTGCGAGTAACGACAGCCGCCCCGCGGCGACAGGTGTTACTCGCGCTGGCGGCGCGCAAGTGGGGTTGTGCCACGTGCGCCCGGCCGGGCGGGCTTGAGCGCGGGGGCCGGGTTGCCGCACTCGCAGGCGCGCCGTTCGGAGGACGGATCCGAACAAATATTTATAATAGAAAGTTATAAACGATGCGTTATGTATGAGAAATTTAACAGAATTGCTTTTATCAAATAGAATTAATTTGCGATTAGTTGAAGGGAATAAAAGAATAAACAAATCGGGTAAATTTCAAACACGTGTTACAGGTGTCCATCTGTAATTATCAAAAATATCGATACCTGAAGATATCGGTACATGAACAGTTGCGAACAACATTCAGTAAGACACGCAAATAAAAATAAATAAAGAATTTTACAGTTAACGACTTATTAACATTAATCATGCTATATTGCGATTATGTTTTATGTTGAAATTGAAAAATATATACAAGGTGTACAGCTGAAAGGGTTACAGATTATTATTTTTAATAAACTAAGCAAAATATTAAATTGTTGTTATCTTTAGAAATAGTAGTCCGTAACACTTTTAGCTTCATACCTTGTATATACTGTTTATAAGATTATAAGATATATTGTTTATAAGATTAAGATGCGTAACACTACAAAAAGGCGTGATATCCGTACAAAATTATCTTTAAAAAAAAAAGGTAAAAAAAGGCGCCAATTTCACGCATAGTAGTGTACATACCTATATGTTGTTACGTCGAAAAAAAAGAAAGTGGTAGTATTATACCTCGAAAAAATTTAAGTAACAAGTGGTAGACGTAATCTTTATATCTCGAAAAATCTCGAAAAAATCTAAGCAGTAGTATCTTTATTTCCGAAAAATTATAACCCAAGTGATCTATCAAGACACATCACAAAATTATGTTACCTTATCAAAAAGAAGAGTCGCGCTTCAAGTGATCTATTACAATTACAAAAAAGAAATGATATCTCTTTAAATTACAGCGCCAATTACAGAGAGAACATATATATTGCCTCAAAAAATAATTGTTGCACTACTTTGAAAAATCTTTAAATTGTGTTTAAATTTAACAAGGGAATACAAGATATTTAAATACAAAGTTTACATGTGTATTTTTTAGTGGTCACAAAGAATTACAGAGGTAACAGTACAAAATGAAAATATTTTATTAAAATACATAAATTTTTCTTGTAAAAAAACTTGGCGCTGCTAGACCTCGAAATTTTAAATAAATTAATAAACTTATCCTTTACTTAATTATAAGCCGCATTATCAGCCGTTCGCGTCGTCACGCACATCCATATCACTCACTCGCACATCCACGCTGATAATCATTTAATATTACTCTTATCGCATTCTTCTCTGAATTATTTTTATTTATTGTTGTCTTTATTTATTCCACTGAATTTACGTCCCGAGATAAGAATCTCCTTTTCTTATTAATCAGAATAAATAATGACAGTCCTTCTTTGAGGACAATCATAAGAAAATAACGTTATATCCTGTATCCTGAATATTTGAATTAGCACGTGCGCACTTGTAAAGTATCACTTTTGTCAGGGAGAAATCTGACAAAAGAACCAAATATTTGAGATAATAAATCCAAATGTTATCTTATTGTGGAATCTGCAGCATCCACCAAATAATTATTGATAATCCGATATTTATTTATGCGGAAAATCATCCACTGAAAGTGGGAAACTCATTCGCTGTAAGCGAGCCAGATAATCAGGATACTGGCAGCTATTTCGTCTCACTGCGTAAAAGGAACGAAATCAATTATGGCCGCTCTTGATTTCCAATATCGCTCGAATGCTCACCGTCAAGTAAAGACTCGGCTGAGCCCCGAATATACGTCGTTCTTCTCTCTTCCTTTGACGTGTTCGAAAGTATTATTCGTGATTCGAATAATGACTGAGTATTACGAAACTCGTGTATAAACTCACGGCAACGGAATATACTACAACATGAGCTTTTAATACGACACGAGCGTTGAATACGACACAAGCAACGACAAGGGCAATAATACAACATAAGTAATTAATACGACACGAGCGATGAGTTTTCAACTGAACTTGAACATATTCCCGATAAGTATTATCGTGGCAGAATGCCCAGTACGTGACTCGAACTGTTTCACTTTCGACAGAATCTGCGAGAATGGCCGGGATCGTCTCTCTGCACGTTAGTGCACGTTCGTGCTTGCGCATCCCCTCCACTCGCCTTCTTGTCACGTGATGCTAGCGTGAGCTGAACTCGGTGCGCCGCGTTGCTCGCGCGTCCGCTTGCAATAGTTACTAGGCGGAAACGACATGCCATCTGGTATTCATTCATGGAACCGCAAGAGTATATTATTAATACAATAACTGTAACCATATCTAAAAGTTACCGACATCTCCGTATTTCTAACAGTAATAAACTTGTGAAAGGGAAATATACTCCAGTTTATTATACTTAGTGTTACATTAGGGGTATTCAAATAAGTTAGAGTTTAACGGTTTGACAGGTTATGTCGGGTTAAAGTCGGGTAAAAAGTTAATTTTTACACTTTTAACCCAAAGATTAATGTGATAAGTTAATGAAACACTTATGTATTTTGCATAACCTTAAAGAGTAGCGCGCCCAAAGTTAATTAATTAACTTTTTACTCGACTTTAACCCGACATAACCTGTCAAACCGTTAAACTTTAACTTATTTGAATACCCCTATTGATTTTCCGACCCGAAATCCCAAAAGAACCTTGTGTCGGCACATCCCCATTGGCGGCACAACAATTTTGTGCCGCCAATGGGGGTGCAACAAAATTGCACTTGTTTTTATGCAGTTGCGAAAACATCTCATGCAGAGAGCGAAACGAGCAGAGAAGGATCTTGCAAAAGGGGCATCAATTGAGAGGTTGAGGAACAGAATTTTTGCACCCAATAGTACCTCTTTGGATAAAGAATATATGGACGTACATATCAGTGATAGGAAGACTGATGGCAGAGAAGGAGACGTGAGCGCTTACGTCTGTCGTAGACATAGACGTGAACTAAAGCAGAGAAAAACGTAGAGACGTACTTCGTAGTATGTATAAGTCGTGGTCGTGACTGCGAAAGAATTGCGTTTTGATAAGAGTACATAATATGTAAGTATATAATATACATATAATTTATAAATAAATATACTAAAATAAAATATAAATTATTTTTTACTTTAAAAACTTTATTTACAAAGATAAAATTTATTAAAAAATTTATTTGCCTTTTTTTGTACCGAATGGTCAAAATATAATGATAGTATTTGAGGTTAACCAATATTTTTCTTAGTTATTTCAGATAGTACACTGCTGCGGTAAAAAGATTTATAATTGTATTGTTATATTTCTTTAAAAAACATTTTTGAGTGCTACTTTGAGCAAAAAAATGTCGGATTATTTAAATTATTATACTGTTGATTTATCTGAAATACATGTAAATGATTGTGATCCAAATGATGGCAGTGAACCTGAAAGTATTATTGAAGAAAAGAGTGGTGATGAGCTTTTGATAGAACTGTATAGAGAACGTCCATTTCTATATGATAAAAGTAATAACAATTTTAAGGACAGCGCAATGAAACAAAATGCTTGGGGTGAAATATCAAAAATAATGATTCAAACGAACTGTGGTGAGTAAATTTCACTTGTACCATAAATTATGTAATTAATAAAATAATAATAATGTGATGATTGTTAATAAATAATAATTCTTAACTAAAATGTTCTTTTTTTATTTAAGTGACATATATACTCCTTCGTATTGCCAAAAAAGATGCATATTATTGAGAGAGCAATATAACAGAGAGAGAAAAAAGATTGAAATTGGATCAAGAAGTGGCAGTGGTGCTGCTAAATCCTCCCGATTTCCTTTTTTTAAGCAATTAGAATTTTTGGATAATGTAATTAAAAGGCGAAGGTAGGGTAACTTATTGAATTCATTATTTAAATATATATATTTGTTGTCCAACACACGAATGTTTTATTTTCAGAAGCTACACAAACTGCACAAAATCACAGTCGAATACACTTGAAAAAAATAACATTTGTGATGAATCACAAAGTGTTACAAATGAAGAATGTGTGAACACAGAAGAAAATGAAAATGACAAGGAGCACATTTATAATACGAAGAATTTTAATAAAGAAAATGAAGAGCCAAAACAGAAGAAAAGAAAAATTAATGGAACTAAGGAATTAGAACAAACATTATTATAATTATGAAAATAACAAACATATTTATAATTACATGGAAAAGAAAGATAAAATTCCGACAACGAAAGCAGATGATGCTTTCATGGAATTTATTAAAATTCAATTTAGTAATATTTCAGAAAAGGAGAAAGATACAAGAAGAAAAATGGTAATGGATGCTCTAACTGCACCATTATCAGAGAAGAAAATTATCTTGTTCAAAAGTTCTTTTTGTTTAAAAAAGATTTAATACTTTGTTTAAAAATATTTTATATATTTTTTTGTTCAAAAGTTCTTTTTGTTTAAAAAAATTTTATATAGTGCAACATAGTTATAAGTAGATGCTTTTTTTTATCTGTAATAAGTTTGCTTTAAAAAGATTTTATTTACCAAAGACAACATGGAAGAGATTTTTTTATTTACCAAAGTTCCTAAGCTTGCAAAAAGTATGTCTTATTTTTGTATTGTAATACTAATAATTTAAATAATTTCATAAGACTACAAAAGGTTGTGAAATACATGTTTTCTTATTTAAAATGTTACAACTAACGTTTATATAATATTATAGAATATATGGACGTACATATCAGTGATAGGAAGACATGGCAGAGAAGGAGACGTGAGCGCTTACGTCTGTCGTAGACGTAGACGTGAACTAAAGCAGAGAAAAACGTAGAGACGTACTTCGTAGTACGTATAAGTCGTGGTCGTGACTGCGAAAGAATTGCGTTTTGATAAGAGTACATAATATGTAAGTATATAATATACATATAATTTATAAACAAATATACTAAAATAAAATATAAATTATTTTTTACTTTAAAAACTGTATTTACAAAGATAACGATTTATTTGCCTTTTTCTTTACCGAATGATCAAAATATAATGATAGTATTTGAGGTTAACCAATATTCTTCTTGTTATATGTTGTCATAAAAATATTTAAATAGTAATATTTTTAATTATATATATTGTAGTACAAAATACAGTTATGAACTAAATATGATTTATTATAATTGTAAATTATTGTTAATAAAAGAAATAAGTAATTAATAAGTTTTATACATTAATGTTTCAGAATATATATTATAATAGTTACAGTTTACAGTCTTTGTAATAAAAATGGAAAATGATGATGAATTTCTAATTCTGGTAATACATTGGATAGGTAAACTTATGTCTTTTGCTAATACGTAAAAAAAGACAAATTAGATGGCTAAATAGACGATGGCTTGTGAGCCCTATTAATATGAGAAGAATTCAGCTTGGAGATTACAATAATTTATTCCAAGAAATAAAAAATGATCCTCAGTTGTTTTATCGTTTTACCAGAATGACATTGGTACATTTTTAGAAGTTAGTACAAATGACAAAATCATATTTGACAAAAAAAATGTTCTCGTGCTTTAGTTCCAGAATTACGACTATTGATAACTTTAAGGTATTTATATAATAACTATATGAGACTTGGTTAGTGGAGCGAGTGTGATGTGCATGCGTGTGAGAGTTGCGGATGAATTAGGCGAGAGTTTAGAGGGAAATTGGATACGAGGTAGGCGATAAACCGAGAGAAAGGTAGGAAGAAAAGCTTAAATTTAGGATAGGATAATAGATGCAACAGGGAAGTATTAATTAGTGAAGGAAAAGAGCGCTAAATATTTTAGAGAGAAGAGAGGTTAGGTGAGAGAAAGCGGGAGAAAATCGCGGGCGTTGCAAAAGGGAGCGAGATTTGCGCCACGCATAGAGTGGGTAGCGACACTAGACACTAGACGGAACGGTCTAGGCATAGAGGTAGCGGTTAAGGAGATTGGCTGGAAGAAGAGCGTGCACGCGGGGCGCACAGGATGGAGGGAGAGACAGGTGAGAGTGAGAAGGCAGCAATAAAGAATAAAAATGAGAATCCGGCTACAGTGTCGGATTGCTCATGCAGCGAGAAAACGGATAAGGAAGTTTTTGCCACACCAAAAGAAGAAAAAAGAGGAAAGGGAAGACTTACAAAGGAGGAGTTAAGAAGGAGAGAAAGACCGGGCTCGCTCAGCATACTGGAGTTTATGACAAGTGATAACAGTACGGCATGCGAGTTAGCAAAAGCCAAGAGGAAAAGAGAGGAAAACGAACAACGTACGATGGAAATTTTCAAGAGAGATAACAAGACAGTGAGAACGCCACCAGGTATGGACAAAGCGAAGGATGGAGCCGGTGTGGTAGGTAAGAAGAGAGAAGAGGAAGGAGTTTTGTCAGCAACAAAGAAGGATGAGGAGGACGGTTCGCTACTAGCAGTCTTGAGAGAGATTAGAAACGAAATGAGGGACTTGAGGGAAGAGATGAGAGAGATGAGAGAGATGAGAGAGAGGATGAACATCTTAGAAGAGGGTCGGAAAAAAAAGAAGAAAAAGTAGAGGAAAGGATGGATAAGATAGAAGTGAGGCTATCGAAAATCGAACGAAGGAGTGAAAAGAAAGAAATATGAAGGAAAGGAAGGAAAAGAAAAATAATTTAGTGATCAGAGGACTACATAAAAAGGAAAACAAGATCTTAATAGACACAGCGGAGACGTTTCTGGAGAGGGAGTTTGGTGCAACAGCGCGAGTGAAGAAAATGCGGCCATCAGGCAGAGTAGGAGGAGAGATAATAATAGTCGAAATAGACTGCTGGGAAGCGAAGGATAACATCATGAAGGAGAAGAAGAAACTGGGAAGTAAGACAATTTTCATTGATCACGATTTGACCTTTGAGGACAGAGAAGTGCAAAGACGGATAAAAGAAAGAGCATGGAAAGAGAAAACAGAAGGAAAATGGGTGCAAATAGGTTTTAGGAAGCTAGAGATACAAGGTAGAAAGTATGTATGGAGCGAGAAAGAAAATAAGCTAATAGAAAAGGAAAATTTCTAGAGGACTGCCAAGTTAGGAGAAGAGTATTAGTAAGTCGAGGCATGCAAGAGGACAATAGGCAAACAACACAAATAAAGGATGGAAAAGTGAAAAAGATGAAGAAAGAAAATGGGCGAAAAATAATTTTTTGGAATGTAGCAGGTATAGAGAGACAAAGATTGTTGGAATTACATAGTAGGTTTTGATTTTATAGGACTATGTGAAACATGGTTAGAGGAAAAGGGATGGGATAGAATTAAGGGTAGATTGCCAGAAACGCACATTTGGAAAAACATTAACGCTGTAAAGGAAAAAAGGAAGGGTAGAGCGAAGGGAGGATTACTAATAGGTATTAGAAAAGGCTGGATGGCGGAAGTGGAGAATTATGAATGTACAATGATTACAGAAAGAATTGCGCGAACGAGAATAGTAAAAGAGGAAAAAGGGCTAAATATTTTTACAGTATACAATGTAGGAGCAAAGAAAGACGTTGAAGAGATAATGGCAAAAATAACGGAGCAATGCGAAGGATGCGAAGGAGAGGATATTATTATAGGAGGTGTTTTTAATATTAGAATAGGAAATTTAGGAGGTGGTAGGGAGGAGGAGTATGACTTTGAAAAGGAGAGTAAAGATAAAGTTATAGGAAATGGCGGCGGAAGTTTTGTGGATATGATAAATGAAAAAAGATGGTATTTTTTAAACGGATGTACAGAGGGAGATTGGGAGGGGAAATATACGTATGTGGGTGCGAGAGGGTGCTCGGTAATTGATTATGCAATTGTAAACGATAGTGCGCAAGAGCGAGTGTTGGAATTTAGAATAGGGGACAGGGTGGACTCGGATCATTTGCCTCTGACCTTGGTACTGGAGGAAGAGGAGAATACGAGACAAATGGAGGGGTGTACTGAAGAGGAAGAAGAGGAACGGAATTTGTCAAAGAAGATCATAGTTTGGAACGAAGAGGCAAGGCAATTATACAGGGAGAGGACGGAGGTATGGAATGAAACCGAGGACCAGGAAATGGAGTCGGTGGATAGGAAATGGGAGAAATTAAAAAACGGAATTTTTGGAGCCTTAGTGTATAAAGATATTAAGGTAAAGAAGAGAAGGAAAATAGGGCACAAAGATTGGTGGGATAGGAGTTGTACCAGAAAGAAGAGGGAGGTGAAAAGAAAGTACAGAAGGTGGAGATGTGGAAAAGGAAGTAAGGAAGACTATTTGGAAGAAAAGAAATGCCTGAAGGGGTGGTTAGAGAGCAAAAGGATGGAGAAGAGAATGAGGGAAGAAGAGGAATTAAGAAAACTGAAGAACGAACAGAAAATTTGGAACTATATAAACAGTCAAAGAAAGAAAAAGAATGGAAAGAGAATAATATTCCGAAAGAGAACTGGAGAAGTTATTTCATGGAGCTGTTAGGTGAGACCGAGATGGTAGGAAGGGAAGAGGCGTTGGAGATGCGTGCCATGGGAACAGAAGAAAGAAATGAAGAGCAGGTTCAAGATACAGATAGAGAGCTGCAAGAAGAGGAAATAGTGAGGGCAGTCAGGAACATGAAGCTAGGCAAAGCTGCAGGTGTCGATGGAATCCCAATGGAAGCATGGCTGTATGGTGGCGCAGCGGTAAGAAGAGGTTTAATTGATCTGCTGAAGATCATTTGGAAGGAAAGCAAAATTCCGACCGAATGGCGAACAAGCATAGTTGTCCCCCTATATAAGAGAAGGGATAAAGAGCGAACAGAGAACTACAGAGGGATCTTGCTGCTGTGCACAGCATACAAGGTATATGCCGAAATTCTAAGGAACAGATTGGAGGAAATAATGGAGAGGAAAGGGATGATACCTGAAAGCCAAGCCGGCTTTAGGAAAGGGAGGTCCACGATGGATAATATATTTATCTTGAACCATATAGTGCAAAGGGAGAAGGAGAAAAATGCGGCAACTGGGAAAGACAAGATTTTCGCAATGTTTGTGGATTTAAGGGCAGCATTCGACAACGTTGACAGAGAAATTTTATGGAAGATAATGGAAGAGAAAGGGATGGATCGCAGTTTAATAAACAGGATAAAAGAAATCTACAAAAAGACGGAGGTGACAATAAGGACGAGGGATGGATTCACAAAGTGCTTCAAGACGAAGAAAGGTGTAAGGCAGGGCTGTGTGATGAGTCCCGCCCTGTTCAATTTATACAACGCGGACATCGATAAAATTTTAGAAAAGCGTGGTATAGGAGGAGTGGAGCTTGGAGGAGTGAGAGTATGGTCATTAGCATACGCGGATATGGTTTTGGTAGCGAAAAATAGAGAGGCTTTACTAGATATAATAAACATGTTAAAAAGATTCTTAAAAGATAGGAAGCTAGAATTAAATACAGAAAAAACTAAAGTGCTAGTATTTAATAATAAAAGTAAAAAAGGCAGAATGACATAAAAATGGGACGAAAAAATAATAGAAGAAGTAGATAGGTTTAAATACCTGGGTTTCACGTTTAATAAGAAAGGTAATTATGTCGATCATATAAAAGAACTGAAAAGAAAAGGAAGGATCGCTGCAAATAGGGTCTGGAGCTTAGGAGAAAGATTATGTAAAGATGATTTTAGTAGGAGATGGACGCTTTTTAAATACCTAGTGAAAAGTGTGATGGAATACGGAGCAGAGATATGGGGGTGGAGTGAAAAAAAGGAGTTGGAAAAAGTCATGTTAGATTATGTAAGATGGATATTTAGACTAGATTTTTGCACACCGAGGTATGTAATACTAAGGGAACTAGGATTAGAGAAACTTAAATCTGTTGGGGTATAAGAGCCATGAGGTTCGAGAAAAGAAGCAGAGGGAAAAAGATGGAAGTTTAGTAAAGGCATGTTCGGATGAAAAGAACACAAGGGATAAAAAGAAAAAGGATTTATATAATTTGGAACGGGAAAGGTTTTATAATAGCAATGGTTGGAGCTCTGAAATAATAAAAGAATTAAATAATGAAGGTAAAAATACTGAAGGCTTAATAAGAATAAGGAAACAGGATATTCAACGGCAAATAATAAACAGTAAAATAGTAGAGGCAAGGTATAATACAAGGTACAAAGATATAGAGGTGACAAACAAAACGCCGAGTTATTTATTAAAAGCAAACTTGGATAAAGTGAAAACAGGAGACGAGATTAGAGCGATGGTAAAATTAAGGTGCGGTAATTTTGAGGACGCAAATAAATACTGGCTTGACGAAGAAGATACGAAGTGTAGATTCTGTAAGTCAGGCAGGGACAATTTAGAGCATTATATAAGCGAGTGCAAGATCACAAGTATGTGGTTTGAGAATTTAAGTAGGAATAACGGAGAACGATTAGAGAATATATGCGATGACAAATTTAGAATGGAAAAAGGAAAGGTGCTAAATAAATTATGGAAAAGGAGAGAGGAATGTTACAAAAAAGATAACGATTGTAAATAATGTAAATCATAATGTATTGCGGCTTGTTTGTAAAGAAGAATGTTGTTTGATGCGTGGATAGATGTGTGAGTTAAGTGGAATTGTAAACCAAGTCCTTTCTTGGCGTATAGCTGAAATAAAGACATATATATATATATATATACATTGTGACGTTGCAGTTCCGCTGCAGCGTTGCAGCGCCCTGCTGCCGTCACAAGGCGCGGGTTTCGCAACCTTTTTCGCGCCCGAGGACGGTCCAATGAATCGATGCGAGATCTCCAGGGAGTAGGTAAGCTAGGCCGGTTCTAGGCCATGGGATCTGAGGGGGGGTGAGGGGCGGGGGGAACCGCGGGCGGAGAAGACCGCGGGGGGAGGGGGAGGGGGAAACCGCGTTTTTCGGGCGCCGCGGGAGAGGGGGAGAAGGAAACCGCGTTTTTCGGGCGTCGCGGGGGAGGGGTGAGGGGACCTGCGTTTGCGTTTTCCGGCGCCGCGTTTCCAGGCGCCGCGGGGCGAGGGAACCCACGTTTTCGCCGCGCCGCGGAGTCCGCGTGCAACGGCCGGGCTGGTCCGCGTGACGTCACACGACACGCTCGCGTTATCTCTCCCTCGTAGATGTTTCCCCCGTCCCTGGTTGCGCGCGTCTTCTCGTTCGCGCGGTCTCTCTCGCTCCCGTTTGCGTTCTCGCTCACGATCGCGTTTAAAAAAATTTATATTATACATAGAAAATTTGCTTACCACCGCGGGATTTGAACCAGAAATCCCTGGCTCTTGAGTCAGTCACCTTCAAAATTCAGGCCATTGTCTCTTAATTTACACAATAATATGTATACACTAAAATACTGCAAGCTATTTACACAGGCTATTTACACAGTTAAAATTTACACAAAAACACACATAGGACACAGATTACACGGTGAAATAAGATATAATGGGTCTCCACAAGATGAACAAAAGAAACCATCTATGAGGATATACGGACATGTGTCATGTCTGCGAACAGCGTATAACATCGAGAACAATCCGTGTATTCTGACAATGCATGACGCACAAAACTTCATATGTCCTGGAGTAAAATAAGAGTATATGCAACAAATCTTTGTCAGAGGGTGTAACATATTCACTTCTGCTTGATTCAACACTCTGAAAATTTCGTCCGGAATATCCTCATCAGCCATTTCACTATCATAACACGAATCGTCTGACAATATTGCTTCATCATCAACTTCCATTCCTTCCTCGTCATTCACTTCCATTTCTTCAACGTTTGCTTCAATTTCCATTTCATGTCCTTCAAACTGCAATTCTTCGAAATCCATTTTACACAGAACGTTGTATGCCTCAAAAAGCGCAATACACGGTACTACTGTTAAAATCACACAGTGCAGACAGTACAAACAGTCGCGACACTTGAAATTTTTCGACAAAACAAACACGTCCGAACACGATCAAGCACGCCAACCGACTCTTACTTCCAGTCCTCGACTACTGAGCGTACCTTCAAATTCACCCTTCTACATCTCACTATTGTCACATCGTTTGTTTATCATATCTAATTTCATCATGATCTCAGCATCCATACAATTGCGCCTTCCGAAAAATCTACAATGTGCAGTTTTGCACGTGTGCGATGAAGTCACCGCGAGACATATTCATGAAAATGATATCGCGCCATTGACTTTCGGTGATTTGATCTGTAAAACTGCTATTGAACCGCGATCAAACAGCTATCAAACAGGTATTAAACCGCTATTAAACAGCTATCAAACAGCTATTTAACCGCTATGAAACAGCTAAAAACAGCTATCAAACAGCTATTAAACCGCTATGAAACAGCTAAAAACAGCTAAAAACAGCTATCAAACAGCTCTTGAACAGCTATCAAACAATTAAAATAGCTATCTGTATAACTGCGATCTGTATAACTGCTATTGAACCGCTATCAAACTTCTTTTAAACAGCTAAAAACAGCTTTTAAACAGCTATCAAACAACTAAAACAGTTATCTGTATAACTGCGATCTGTATAACTGCGATCCATATAACTGCTATTGAACCGCTAAAACATCTATATTATACTGCAAAGTATGTAGGAAAAGGAAATAAAACGTTTATATATACATATATAGTTTATTTAAAAAATCATAATTTTTTCTGGTGTCGCGACCACCAGTTAAATATTTTTAATTTTGTAATGCGCGGGGTGAAGGACAATCGCGTTCGCGTTTTCAGGCGCCACGCCGCGGGGGGAGGGTCGACCGCGTTCGCGTTTTCGCCGCGCCGTGGGGTCCACGTGACGTCACACGTTCCCGCTCGCGTTATCTCTCTTTCACGCGCGGTCTCTCGCTCCCGGGCCCCGTTCGCGCGGTTTCTCTCCCCCGTTCACGCGTTTTCGCTCGCTCCCGGCCCCCGTTCGCGCAGTCTCTCTCTCCCCCGTTCGCGCGTTCTCGCTCACGATCGCGTATCTTTTCTTCGCCAACGATATTTAATTGTTTAGATCTTCGCGATATTTAATTTTAACATTACATTTAAGTAAACGATAAAAGAAGACAGCTTAACGACAAGGAACGTAAAATGAAAAAGAAATTTTTTTAACCATATTATATACTTATTTATTTCTCATGTAGCGCAATATACACAATAGTATCTAAAGCGTAGGCTAATAATTCGCAATCAATAATTGAATTTTTATCATAAACTTCACGCAAGATTTTAACTGCATTACATTTATCGGTGATCCAATTTTGGCGTAAAATTGTTATAAATTGTTTAAATTTTTCACTTACGCCATGAACATTTTGACATAGTTGAAAATACACATTTTCAACGCAATGTTCTAGTTTGAACAGGAAGAGTACGGTTGACGGTTTCATGTACAAGCTGGTGTCGCACGATGTCAATTTTACAATATCTGCGTCGCGTATTTTAACGAGTTCCAAGTTCCAAATCTCGAAACGCTAGCGATGATGGTGCCGGCGACTGCACGAGTCGCTGAATACCTGCACGTTTTTCGATGAATGTCAACCACGTTGCATGAGGCAGAATTATCCGATTGCCTCGATTATCGCGAATAAGTATATCCACAGAGGACATAGGTCCAGCGTTGATTCCAACATCCAAAAATTTATATGCGGTCGATGTCAAGGCAAATCTCTTTCCCAAAATACGAGCGGGGTTTATCAAAACTGAAAAAATGCAATTATGTTTATAAAAGTTTTTTTTGCACAAGTATATACGAAAATTAGCGGTACTTACTCATTGTGCTGTTTCTCACACGTTTTCGGAACGTAGTAGTTCGGAACGTGAGTGTTTATCGTATCTGGAGGCTGTTTATTGCAATGTACTCGAACCGTATCGAACTCTCGACTGCGCGCTAATATTTGCCCAAGGTAGCGATTTGGTTGAATCCTTCCACCAGGTCGCGTTCCGTTTCATCGAGATGTTCCATGTTTTTTATACTGTTCACACTTATACTTTTTTCACACACTATTTTTAAATCACGTCACAATCTTCGAAGGAGCATTTGCACGTGACTCGATCACACGCTGAACAATATCATGTGCAATGTTGAACGTGATTGTGCATGCATGTATATACCCGATATCAAGTATTTGTATAATGTTGAACGTGATTGTGCATGCATGTATATACCCAATATCAAGTATTTGTATAATGCTGTATGAAACCAATGAATATAGTTGAGTATGTTGTTAAATATGGATTTGGAATTGGAATCTTCGATCTTAACGGACAAATAATCCATTTTACAAATGTTATTGTACACCCGAGACACCCTTGCACGGAGCATCTTTTCTATCACGTTTGATATTACGTTTGTAACGTGGGTTGTATTTTCTATATTGACATTTCTTTTCAAAGTCAATTACGTAAAGCATGCCACAGATCAAAAGTTCGCATTGCGCGTCCCCTAGCTTGTAAATAGTCTCCAGATCATTGCTTGTCCTCGGATCATATTTCTACCAACCATTTCGACCTTCGTAAAACCATTGGTACTCTTCCTCAGGATGTTCCGATTCCTTCTGAGGCTCCTCCACTTCCACCAGCTGAGGTCTCTCGAGAAAATCCGGTGGGATCTCTTGACGACACATCGGACACCGCTTGCTCTGATTAGCGACACCCTTTACGCACAGATAGCAGTATATATGGCTGCAGGGTAATCGTGCTGGATGGATACAAGGCTGCAGGCATACTGCGCATTTTGGCACAACAGTGGGACCTTCCTTTTCCTCAAAATCCTTATCCTTCTCTTTAATGCCGCCGCCAGATTTCTCCGGCACGTCGAGCTTCGCTTGCGCCATGGCAGAACGAGTCGCGCGACCGCCGACAGGGTCAGAGTCTCATCCGACGAAGCCCGATACAGCTCTCATGCATGAACGACATAGTGCAAGTGCACCATCCGTTGAATAATAAAAAAATAGTACGCACTCTTTTGTATGTAAATTTAGTGCAACGATTTCCTCACGCGACACTATTCTTTCAATGACTTCTTTACGACCATCTTCTTCATCGCTGAAATAATCACTGTCATCCGTTAACGCGCGATTCTCGTCTATATCCATATCGAAATTATTGTCATCGCCTTTATCGTGAAAAGTATTCCTCTGTATTGAATGCTCGGCACAAAAAATGTAAAATAACCGCTATACTTTTTTCCAATCGATGTACCGACGCGTAGACTATCAAATCACAGACTGTGATTTTGACTCGCTTCATTCTTTCTTATATACTTTTTCTATTGCCTTTTTTTCTCTCGTTCCAACTAGAGCATCGCGTATCGTTTCTTCTGTTTTAATGCATGGTGTGCATACACTGCAAATTTTGCAATTTCGCATAAGTCAATGGAGCAATATTGTTGTTTTTTTTTAAGAACATGTCGCGACATGTCTCGCGATGATTTCATCAAACACGTGCAAAACTGCAAATTTTGCAAATAGCGCCGATGTATGGCTGCTGCAATTATACAGATCAAATCACCGAAAATCAATGGCATGATATCGTTTTCAAGAACATACGTGTCTCGCAATGATTTCATCGAACACGTGCAAAACTGCAAATCGTACATTTTTCGATAAAAAAGCAAACGATGCATCATTAGTAGGATATAAAATGACGAATCTGGAGGATACGCTCAGTAGTCGAGAATTGGAAGTCGTGAGTACAACAAATTGTGTTAGAAAAAAGATCGTGTAATAACATGTGTTTTGTAAAAATACTGCGAGAAATTAAATTGAAGAGAGCGGCGATAAACGTGCAATCAATAGACAATGCATGTTTCGCATGGTCAGTGACAGCTGCTCTACATCCAGCCCAAAGAAATGCAGAACGGAAATCGTCGTATCCACATTACACGTCGGTGCTAGATCTTACGGACATTGAGTTTCCAATGACGTTGGATCAAATTAAAAAATTTGAAAATCACAACATCTCCATCAACGTGTACGGCATCGAGAAAAAAAACAAGGAACTTGCAATTCTACCAATACGCGTTACCGACCGAAAAATGAGCAGACACGTAAATCTGCTGTACATGCATGACGACAACGTGGGACATTTTGCATGGATTAAGAACCTATCCCGCCTCGTGAGCTCGCAAATCAACCGACATCATGGTCGGAAATACTTTTGCGATCGGTGAGTATACATCCTAATAAATAATAAAAATAATTTTTACGTAAAAGATATTAAAAAATTTCATTATTTACAGATGTTTGCACTATTTCTACACGAGCGAGAAATTGGAAGTCCACACCGTCGACTGTCGGGAGATGAACGACTGCGCGATCAAGTTACCGAGCGATGACGATAAGTGGTTGGCCTTTAAGAATCACAGCAGGCGTGCATAAGATCCAAACAACACAAGATGTACACCTTGTCCGAAACGAAAATAGCTCTAAGTCCGTATGACAATAAGCGATACATTATACCGGTTCTACCGAGACGCTGCCATGGGGGCATTATAAAATGCCATCGTAAATATATATTGTAATTACATTTAGATATGTATGAAAATAAATGACTCATTTGTATGTATAATATGTTTTTATACTGTAATAAATTTTTACAATACATTATTCTTGTGCATCCATGATTTGTGTGAATTATCAAATCTTAACCACTTTACATAAACCTCATCTCCCCCTTTTACGCAAAACTTTTTCAACGAGATACACGTCGGGATTAGCAACGCGATGTAACTCGTATTCGTAGAAGCCGCCGGCGACGGGTTTTCCGCAGGAATCTTCCAATAGATACGTCACGGGATTAGTTTTCTGCACTTTGACGATTCTAAATACCTCCGTGGTCCAATTTGGTATGTGTATCCTTTCTTGAAGATTGTCTTGAATTTACTCACGCGTACCGAGTCGCCCATTTTGAATCGCGTGGGAGCAGCGATCTTTACGTGGCTGTACACCGTTGTTAGGAGCTTGTCGGCGATCGCGGGGGGTAACATTGATGTGTCGCATGCCGATAGTTCGATGCTTTCGCGCGTTGTAATCCGATACGAGACCCGGCAGCGAGTCAATCCATTTGTAATTTTCATTCGCGTTTTCCACATGTCGTTCTTGAGCGTGCGATTGAATCGTTCGATGACCGATGCATTCATTACGGAATAGGTTGAATAGTGATTGATATTATGTTTCTTCAAGAGTTTCTGCACGTTTGCGTTCTTTCCCCCTTGTCAGTCTGCAGATTTTTCAGGCATTTTCCGCCGTCTCGAATTATTTTCACAATCGCCGTAGTAACCTCGATTCTGCTCTTGGCCTTGAGCGGTACGGCCCATGATACGATGACCTGTGGCAGGCGGATGTGGTCGAGATGCGCCCATACACGCGATTCAACAGAGGCTACCACTAAATACTCACCGTTATCGACGTGCTGAGCAAGCACGCATTTCAAAACGCGGTTTCCCCCTCCCCCTCCCCCGCAACGCCCAAAAAACGCGGTTTTTCTCTCCCCCTTCCCCGCGGCGTCCGAAAAAAGCGGTTCCTTCCCTCCCCTTCCCCACGCGGCGCTCGAAATACGCGGTTCCCCCTCCCCCTCTCCCGCAGTTCCATACCGCCCGCGGTTTCCCCCTCCTTCTCCCCCGGCCCCCCCAGCCTGCGGTTCCCCCCCGCCCCTTACCCCCCCCTCAGATCTCATGGCCTAGAACCGGCCTAGCTTACCTACTCCAGAGGCATATTAAAATTGCGTACATTATTCTAATCCCTTATTTCTATTTTGTATCATTTGCGCGGCGCCTCACCGAGCCGAAAACCGGTGTTCCTGAGAAGATGCTGAAAATCACGGAAAAACGGAGTCGACGACAGGGATAGAAGCGAGGAATCAGACGACGAGAAACGGATCTCGGTGGTGCTTGCGGGCCGCCAAAAACAGGAGAGCGCGAGAGAACACGCGCGCGGCGGCGAAACACAGCGGCGGGCGAATCCGTAATGGCAGAGCCCCGGAAAACCGGGGCAAAATCAGCTCACCTGCCCTCCTCACCCTACTGACCGGATTCCGGGATGGTTGGCCACCATTTCCGGACCGACAAAGAGGAACGCGGAGGCAATCACGTCCCGTCCGCTACCGGGAAGGATCCTGGAAAAATCGCCGCGCAAACGAGGGACCGTTTGGCGCCCTGCGAAAAGCCGTGATTAACGGCCCTACGCAAGAATCCACCGTGAGTCTGCGAGCTCACCCTTGATTGGTCCGCGCTATAGCGTCGCGGGGCCGCGTACGCCCGGGGTGGAGTACGCTATCGATTCCGCCATCGAGCAAAATTTCGGGAGTATTCTTGAGCCGTTCTCGATCGCCGACGCACGTAACTGCGAACCGTTGTGCTCGGTAATATGGGGACGCTTTACCTTCGACAATAACTGAAATTTTGCAGGAAGATGCCAGAAATGATTCAAGTTCAGAGGAAATAATGAACGATACTAACGAAATTGTAGAAAAGGAAACAACCGATGACCTTGATTTTGATGTAGATTTTTCGGGAGATGAGTCCTCTGACGAATTTTACGATGAATAATTTTCCATTTTCTTGCAAATGTCTATTATTGCTGTTTTTTTCATTCAAGTTTCACATGGCTATTGCAACACAGCATATTGTTAATTAATACTTCTTCTCAATGATTTCGTAACATATAAATAAATACATTAGTAAACTACGAAAAACCTTTATTTCTTCACCTCCACGAAAGCTTTGCTGAAGTAACCCCTCACTTAAGAATCATACGGCAAAGTGAGTATAAATATGTCTAATCAGTTAAACATGACATCTATCCTTTGCCTACAACTAAATTTTTTAGAATCTTTTACTTATGATAATTACAGATCAATAACTGTGTTATTCATATTTACGTAAATGATTACACAGATGCGACTCGATAGTACAACTTTTCGAAAATTCTAATTACGCTTTCCTTACACTCCATAAAAGATTAAAAACAGACTTGAAACTCGACTCGATAATAAGATCATACATTTTGACTACTACACTCAATGAATGTCGAAAAATATATAAACAACACAAATTCTTACCTACTCTGCCATTGTAACAATGTGACATTCAGGAGAATAATAACATTTAAAGAACAAATGGGAACACATCGCTCTGTCCTTGTCTAGAGCGCGCATTTCAAATTGCGTTTTTGAATGGACTTGCGCAGCGAGTTAAAACCTCGGCAGCCTCACCTCCACAGGGGCGAAGGTGCGGCAGCCGGGTATTATTTTGAAGGGACGAGCTTTCCAACGATATGTCATTCGTCCATAAAAGTGATAGGTGTAGGTTAGTTAATCAATATTGTCATATTGGACATCGGCAGCCACCCTTAAAACAGGGGATGAGGGGTGGCAGCCGGGTATTGGAAGGTCCATTTTATTGCCCCCTATCTATTGAAACAGAAATTTTTCATAAAAGCAATGAGTGAAGTACCTTGCATAATTTCATTTGTTAACAATTTGTTATAAGATATAAAGCAGGGGGTACGACTTTGGCTGACAAGCAATTAGTATTTTGCGGTACATTACCCACTGTTTCGAGTAAAAATTTGTCATAAAAGCGATCGACCCAAATTTTTGCGGTGGGCTCCCGGACTACCACCGAAATCTACGACTCCTGGAGATCGCGGTAAGCGCGCTGATGACGACGTTCAATATCGCGAGTACGCCATTTCTCACGCCCTTCGCGTTCACGTCCACGTGTCTCGTTGTGCGTAGTAATTCACCCGACCGAATATTAATCGCGGGATGGTATTAATTGCGTCAGACGGTTGTTCGCGCTGGTAAAATCGTCGCTCGCGATTCGCGTCCGGACACTTAGAGTACCTACGCGGTATCGGTTGTGCCGAGACATTATTCCCGTGATTGCGTCCTGACGTTACCGGCCTTGCCGTATTGTTCGCGCCTGAGTCTTGTATGGCATGCCGTTTTACTTTTTAATAGCAAACATTTTTAGTATACAAATAAAAACTAATTCTCCAATTTACAATAAAGAGAAAAATGGTTTAGAAACATTATTATTATGTCTAGGCACAAAAATAATTAATTAAAATTATGTCTAGACATAATTTTAATTCGTCAAAGTAAAATTTGATGAAAATTGGATGGCACATCGTTTTACTTTTCAATAGCATAAATAATATTGTACTCGATATAAAAG
>NW_020216874.1:12867-14428 GCF_003070985.1 Temnothorax curvispinosus | reverse complement strand
AATATCAAATTTATACATTTTGGGTCATTTTATACCTCCAAAAAAACTATCCCCAGAAAATTTTTTGGAATTGGAAATAAAAAGACTTAAACAAGAAAAAATTCTTGAATTAGCGTACTAAAAAGTTATAAAAGAAAATATAATAAAAATTATATACCAGAACGTACGATTTTTGAATAAAAATATTACTAATATAAATTGTGATAAATGGTATAAACAAGCTGACCTCTTAATTTTTTCAGAAACACAAACAATAGCCAAAGATAATTTTACATTAGAAGGATTTAATATTATTTTCCGTTCAGATAATTATGACAAACGATCAACAAGAGGAATAATATGTTTTATAAAAAAAGAACTGAACGGAAATATTAATGGACATATACAAAAAGATGAAACAATAAATGGACAACATCGACATATTGATTTAATACTTCTAACTGTAAATGAAGTACAAATCATTACAGGTTATAAGTCACCATCAGTAACTAATACAGTATTTACCTGTGAATTAAGTAATATTTTGAGCAAATCATTAGGTAATGAAAAGATTGTAATAGGTGATTTTAACTACGATTCGTATAATGATGGAGGATTT
The DNA here is from genome assembly GCF_003070985.1 of Temnothorax curvispinosus. Lineage (NCBI taxonomy): Eukaryota > Metazoa > Arthropoda > Insecta > Hymenoptera > Formicidae > Temnothorax > Temnothorax curvispinosus. The sequence continues at coordinate 13,830 of NW_020216874.1, read as the reverse complement.
TTAGAAAAACATTTAGAAAAATTAAATTTTTTTAAATTAAACGTGCCCTTTCAACACACGTTTCAACTACAAATTTTAATACGCAAATTGATGTAATATTTATATCTGATCGAATACTTAATTACACTGCTGAAGTATACGAAACTTTTTTCTCAGACCATAAACCTATTTTTATTGGATTAAACGAGCAAAGTGAGATACTAATAGCAAGTGTGAAGACTTTATTTGAAGAAAATTTTTTTTTTAATAAGGATAATAAATATAATTCAGAAAAACTGTCAATCAACATTAAGTTTTCACATACTAGTGAAAAAAATAAGAATGTACCAAAAAAATGTATAATATTAAATGATAAAATTGAAAATAATGATCTTAACAAAGATAATCTTATTTATCCACTGCCACAAACAATTGAAGACAACGTGTTAAAAGAAAATTCGTGGTTAGATGATCGACCTTTAAATGAAATTATGATGATAATAGAAAGATATACTACATTTTCTCGTGTTGATGTTCTTTTCATAATAAATTTACATTGGATTGAACCGATCTTTACTTCCGATGTTCAGATTGTCGGAGGTCAGCATTGCAGTAACCACTGGCACTGTATTTACTATGATGGTTTTATGCTTCATATATATGATAGTTTGTATTTTGATACTCATTCTTATTACGATCTAACATTATTTGAACAAAAATACATTGAAAAACGATACCCTAATCTGGAACAAAATAATATAATATTTGAAAAAGTAACCAAGCAGCCAGATCTTGCGTCATGTGGAATATTTGCAGCAGCATTTGCAGTATCAATAGCATTGGGAGAAAATCCTTCAAATAAAAAATATTCAACAGATATGCCAAAAATGCGTAGACATTGTCTGAGAATCATACAAGAGAAAATATTATTACCCTTTGTTTGGGCTGTTGATTTAAGATTTGAATTCTATTATGATGGCGCTG
>NW_020216874.1:9293-12857 GCF_003070985.1 Temnothorax curvispinosus | reverse complement strand
CGAGAAAATACGTGCCGTGCACCCGGCTCAACGAGAGCTGCGTAACACCCTTCCCGGAAGAATAAAAACAACGACAATTACATAATGACAATATATTGCATATTTACATTGCACTGCATATTTACACTGTAAATACCATTAAAATTAACAATAAAAAAAATTAGCCACAATAATGTCTACAGGACAGAAAATAAAAAAATAACATTTAAATCATGATAAATAAATTTAGAAAAAAAAACTAAAAAAAATTTGTCGCACAAAGAAATAAATAAAATTAAAATGCATTCTGCGCAAAGCGCAGTGATTACTGTAAAAATGCATTCTACGCAGGGCGTAATAGTATTATCAAAATACATTCTGTGCGGATCGCAGTGATTATTATGAAAATGCATTCTGCGCTAGGTGCAATAATTATTATAAAAACGCATTCTGCGTTAAACGCAGTATACAATAAAATGTATCTATTATAATCAGTTTAAATAACGAACAGAAATCAACAAAAAATATGCTATGTTTAACAACTTGCATTATATTATTTTTTAGTGGACTAAGCCTCAATAATTGAGAATTCAAAAAATGATGTTTTAGGACAATAAAAAAGTGTGCAAGTAGAAACTTGCACATTGCTTCCTCATAGTTTTTAAGTGTGCAAGTAGAAACTTGCACATTGCTTCTTTATAGTTTTTAAGTGTGAAAGTAGAAACCTTCGCTCACAAAGCTTCCTCTATGAGGAAGCCAAAAAAAAAATACTAATAATTATACATTAAATAAAATAAAAGCTTACTCATTATGTCTAGACATAATAAAAATGGGATGAATTAAAATTATGCGTACACATAATAAAAATTGGATGAATTAAAATTATGTCTGACATAAAAATAATTCCGCATTTTTATTATGTGTACACATAATTTTAATTCATTTTTATTATGTCTAGACAGAATAAAAATTGGCTGAATTAAAATTATGTGTACACATAATAAAAATTGTATGAATTAAAATTATGTGTACGCATAATTTTAATTCAGCCAATTTTTATTATAACTCCGCATTTTTATTATGTGTACACATAATAAAAATTGTATGAATTAAAATTATGTGTACACATAATAAAAATTGTATGAATTAAAATTATGTGTACACATAATAAAAATGCGGAATTATAATAAAAATTGGCTGAATTAAAATTATGTGTAGACATAATAAAAATTGTATGAATTAAAATTATGTGTACACATAATAAAAATGCGGATTTATTTTTATGTCAGACGTAATTTTAATTCATCCAATTTTTATTATGTCTAGACATAATTTTAATTCATCCAATTTTTATTATGTTTAGACATAATTTTAATTCAGAATTTAAAAGAAATATGTGTTTAAACATCATTTTCATTCGATGCATTAAAATTATGTCATAACATAATTTTAATTCTCAATTTTAATTATGTTTAGACATAATAAAAATTAGATGAATTAAAATTATGTCTAGACATAATAAAAATTTGTTTTTATATTTGTGTACAGATAATTTTAATTCATCCAATTTTTATTATGTCTAGACATAATAAAAATTGAATAAATTAAAATTATGTGTACACATAATAAAAATGCGAATTATTTTTATGTTAAGACATAATTTTAATTCATCCAATTTTTATTATGTGTACACATAATTTTAGTTTATCCTATTTTTATTATGTCTAAACATAATAAAAATGAATTAAAATTATGTGTACACATAATTTTAATTCATTTTTATGTGTACACATAATTTTAATTCAACCCATTTTTATTATGTCTGGACATAATAAAAATGAATTAAAATTATGTCTAGACATAATTTTAATTCATCCAATTTTTATTATGTCTAGACATAATTTTAATTCATTATTAAAAATCGCAATTTTTCTGAAGACAATTATTTTTTGAAACTTTTATATTGAGTATAATTTTATTTATGCTATTAAAAAGTAAAACGGCATGCCATAGTCTTGCTTTCGAGCACGTACGTAGGATAATAACTGCGTGAGAATATCGTCCGCGTCGACATATCATTTGCGTGAGAATATTGTTCGCGCCGATTGACTCCTGGCGTTGGGACGTTATTCGCGTGATAAATGACGGTAAAATACGGATCACCCCGACTGATTAGTTACGTCCAGATATTATCCGCGTTATATTAAGAAGATTATTCACCTTAGATTAAGAATATTATTCCCACTAGATTACGATTATTATTCGCGGTAGACTAAGATTATTCCTTGCGTTAGATTAAGATTATTAGCGACAAAATCTCTGCACGGCCTTGGGCCCTTGCGTTCACGCGCTCCGAACGTGACGCGCTATCATGTCGTGCCAGCCCACGCAATATTATTTCACGTTACTCCGATTATGTTTTGCCGATGTCGCCGGCTCTATTAATTTGAAGCCTTCGGGAAGTTAGTGTTTTTTTCATATTATCTTGTGTAATGCCGGCGCCTTCCGCGCGTTTATTAAATTAACGTAATTTTCCGTGCTTTTCTGGCGTCCGCGTTATCCTTTCTGTGTTATTCAAATTTGACGCCACGTTATCAACCATCTACTTGCTTTATTAATGAAAGCCAAATTGGCCATTATTATTTTTTCTAAATTGGTTATACAATAAATGTTACTCTTTATTTGTTAGCCGATTGAAGTTATGATTTATGTGTCACCCCGCCGGATATCGCGCTGCCCTTAATTAATCCCGCCCTGCTATCAGGCTGGGCTAGCGATTCCCTCGCACACCGACTTCGTTCGTTTTGCGTCTCTCTTTTGGTTCTTAGCGATTTCGCGGACGCGAATTTACGCGTTTGGCGCCCAACCTTAAGCTCGTTTCGCGGAGTGTCGGAGGTGCGAGAGAATCACCGGAGAGGCCTATCACTTTTCTCTCCTTTTCCCCTTTTGATCCGGCACACGCTCCGGACCGCTCCGGGAGTGAAAAAGCCGTGACAATATATATATAAAACTGTCAATCTATAGAACATTATATTTTTAATTGAATTCTTTGTAAATCTCTTCTAAAGTTTGATTTTACTTTTTTTTTAAATATCTTACATATTTAAGCTTAGTTATTAATGAAATTAGTAGATATAACAAGAAGTGTAACATGACAGTTACCAAATGATTTTAAGAGATATTACTTATATTTAATAATAAATAAATACACAGACATATATATCACGTTTAGAAATGCAAATTTATTTTTTTTTTTATTAGATATGACATCTTGAACAATATTGAAGCACAGCAACGAACTATAATTATATATTTATAATTGCTTACTTGCATTTGACGCAATTTTCTGATATTACTATATTTTTTTTTATAAAAGAAATTTTTAAAATTTCTTTACCTTATATATATATTTTATAAGATTTTAATATGTTTTAAATTTGTTCTCAGTTATATATGTTAGAAATATTATCTTATTTAATATAACTACGGTATTATTTTGCAGTAATGAAAGAGAGAGAGAGAGAGTGAGAGAGAGAGGGAGGGAGAGGGAGAGGGAGAGGGAGAGGGAGAGGGAGAGGGAGAGGG
>NW_020216874.1:0-9283 GCF_003070985.1 Temnothorax curvispinosus | reverse complement strand
GAGGGAGAGAGAGAGAGAGAGAGAGAGAGAGAGAGAGAGAGAGAGAGAGAGAGACAAATAGATAGATAGATAGATAGATATAGATATAGATAGATAGATAGGTAGATATTTATTTATGCCATAGTCCAGACTTTAGGCAATTAAGAATTATACAAAAGAACGCTGCATTATCGTTACAGCAGTAGTAACAGAATTAACAAAAATAACACTAATAAAAATAAAAATAAAAATAAAAAAGTAAAAATAAAAATAACGGTACAGCAAATAAGTGATACACCCCTGGCGGAGAACGTAGCGCAAGCATAATAAGAGAAATAAAATTAGTATTAAAAGTGTGCGTGATTAAAACAAGCATCCCGTAGCTCCACAAAGAGTGCGCAAAGAGGTGTGTACACCAATAACGCAAACGGAAAAAACGGAAACACATGAATTATAATAGAATAACCTAAAACTAAAAGTAAATAATTGAGTAAAGCAACTAGATTTAAAACTAGACTTGAAATTTGAATCATGCTAAACGCCTGATAGCTCCAAGGTGGAAACGTGCACGGTACTAGATTCAAGGGAAAAGAGATAGTTATGAAGCTTTCGTTTAAATTCGATGACAGTCGAAGAAGACACGATCTCAGTAGGAAGCGAGTTCCATAGATAGATTCCTGCGAGATGGAAGAACCTACGATATGTCTCAGTCCTGTGGATAGGAATTTGGAATGCATGTTCCAGTGCTAACCGCGACGATCGTCTAATTAAGGAATCAGGCCTAGTGAAGATCTCGGAGAGGTAACTAGGAGCCATACCGCGGGATATCTTGTACATTTCAATTCCCAGAAAGTACAGACGTCTGCTCTTTACAGACAATCACCCCAGCTGATGACGAAAGGGCGTGATGTGTTCATCACGTCTTAAATTGAATATGAAGCGAATCGCACAGTTGATAAGCCTTTGTAATCTGGTGTTGAGCTTTTCGGTGACATCATTGTACACAAGAGAACAGTAATCCAACAAAGGTCAAATTAATGCAGTCACAAGTTTTACGTAGCTGAAGTGACAAAGAGTTCTTATAAAACTTGAGCTTATACAGCGTGAAGTGCACTCTCTTTGAAATATGGGAGACATGGCTAACCCAAGACAGGTCAGACCTCATGATGACTCCCAGATTCCGCGCTTCAGCAACATAGGGAATCGAAATACCACCAACAGAAATGAGGGGAAGGTCGCTGAAATTGATTTGCTTAACGTGACTTTTGCTGCCGAATATTAAGACCTTGGATTTCTTGAGATTGAGAGTCAGTCCATTAGTAGCCGCAAATTCAGAGACAACACTCACATCGTGCGCGACAAGTTGCAGCCCGATATTTAATTGACTAAAGAGACACCTACGATAAATTTGCGTGTCGTCAGCAAATATTAAGTGCTCTGTAAACCTTAAGAAGGCGCTGGTATCATTGATAAAAAGAAAAAAAAGGAGTGGTCCTAAGACGGATCCTTGCGGAACACCAGCGGTAACAGATAGCCACTCAGAGAAGACTCCCTCCAAATCAACAACTGCTTGAAGACGGCCGGTGAGATACGAGAAAATAAGCTTGAGGGCTAGATCGGAAAAGCCCAGTTTTCTAAGTTTGGTCAGAAGCAAAAGATGAGAGACGGTGTCAAACGTTTTACTGAAGTCGAAGAGAACAAGAATCAGTACCTCATCTACGTCGACGCCACTCCTGATGTCATGAGCTAAACGCAGGAGGGCAGACTGAGTCAAATAACTCTTACGATATCTAGACTGCCTATCATCAAGAATGTGATGCAAATTAATAAAGTCCACGATTTGACGATAAATAATTTTTTCAAATAATTTTGAAAGTTCACACAGGTTGGCTATGGGTCTTGTGTCCGAAGGAGAGATGGGTGATTTGACTTTGGAGAGTAGACGTACTATAGCGCGTTTCCAAGGAGATGGGAAATAACCTGAGTTAAGACAACAATTGAAAAAAGTGGTCAGGAGATTGCCAATATGGGGCAGGGCCAAGGCGATGGCGAATAGTGGTAACTGATCACAGCCAGAGGCAAAAGAAAAAGTGGAAGGTGAAGCTGTTATGGAGCGCAGATCATCAAACGAAATTTGAGAAAAATTAAAATGTTGTTTGCCAGGCGCTATGGATAGAATAATGTTGGAATATTGGGATTGTGTGCAAGAAGGATAGCAGTTTGAGATAGAAGCATAATGGGCATTCAAAAGATCACGTGAGAAGAAGTTAAGGGGTGAGGAACGAGGCAATTCGATTAGACCAAGATTGGCAAGCTCGCGCCACAACTTGGACGGATCGGAGATTGTGCTCAGTTTGTCCATGTGATACTGCTCTCTGGCTCGTCTGAGATCACGCGTGAGATTGTTTCTGTAAAGCCTATAAATGTGAAAATCAAGGATGTCACCGGATTTACGTGCGATGTTGAAGAGCCGGTTGCGATACCTGATTTTTCTGGTAAGAGCCTCAGTTAACCAAGGCGCTGACGGACGAGTCACTCTAAAAGTATGAAGAGGAGCATACAGATTCAAACTGGCGGTAATGTCGTTGGTAATGGTGTTGAGGAAATTATCAAGGTCTGAATCACTGGGACTCATTTGACCGAAATCGCGTGGAAAGGAAGAGGATAACATGGAGGTAAGAGTGAGTAAACGCTTGCTCGTCGAATTGTCTGTAGGAACGTCGAACAAAGGTGCGACTCTTGGCACTTCAAATGAATAAATATAATGTGGTGCCACAATTGCCTTATACAATATGCTTCTTACATATAATGATAGGTCGACACCTACCCTCCTAATAAATTGTGTCTTAGCATTCATCTTTTTAATAACATATTGCACATGCTTCTCAAATGTCAATACCTCATCTACCATTACACCTAAATATTTGTATTCATTTACTTGCTCCAATCTTTCGTTCGCAATTCTTATATCACACTCCGTATTTTCCTCGCATCTACCACTTCTTAGTAACATGAACTTGCTCTTTTCCCCATTCAATTTCAATTTATTTGCACGTAACCAACCATATATTTTCTCCAGTTGCTTATTAATAATTAACATATTCAATAGCATCTATTCTTAAGTTTTCAAAGTATACAATAGTATCGTCTGCAAACATTCTAATTTTATATCCAAGAATCGTTAAGTTTACAATATCATTGATATATGTATAATATAAACAATAGAGGCCCAAGAACTGATTCCTGGGGTACTCCATTTTTTACCTTCCTTGCTTCAGACATTACATTCTTATATTTTACCTTTTGTACTCTATTATTCACATAATCTTGTAACCAAGAGATAACCGTTCCTTCAAATCCAAGAAATTCCAATTTAGCAATTAATATCTTTCTATCTATTGTCTCGAAAGCTGTACGATAGTCCAGAAAAATAACTCCAATCTTATTACCTTTTACTTATTGCTAATTTCCACTCAGATATTACACTTTGTAACGCAGTTTCACACGAGTAGCTATTTCTGAAGCCCGCTTGGCAATCGGTAATAATATTGTGCTCCTCACAGAATTTATCTAATCGCGATTTTAATACGGTTTCTAATACCTTCTCATACATTGGCAACATATTAATTGGTCACAAATTTTTCGCATCATTTGATCCTGTTACTTTAGGTATCGGTACAACAGTAGAACATTTCCACTCCGACGGAAAGACCCCCTTGGCTAGAGACATATTGCAAACCTCCAAAAATATTCCATTAATTGTTTCATATGCCCATTGTAAAACTATCGTACTAATACCCTCATCTGTCCCACTTTTACGTTTTAACTTTCTAACTATCTTTGATAATTCATCATTTGTTACCTCCTCAAAACTCTCCATCACACCTTCTCCCTTATTACCCAAGTAGTCGCAAAACTTTTCATCCCCTATTTCTATACTTTCAACAATTTCATCAATACTTTCAATAAAATATTTATTTAGTTTATCAGCTATCTCTAGATCATTCTCATATCTTATTTCGTCTATCAATATACCTACTTCATATTCATTATTTTTATTAGATTTCAATATATTAGTCTTAACTGCTTTCCATAATTTATATGAGTCGCCTTTAAATGTGTCAATTTGATCTAACAAGTATTCCGTTTTTCTATCTCAGATTAGTTTAACGACTGTTTCTACACCTTTTAAAATCCGTCCACACCTCCGGATTCCTACTCTTTATAGCCTCTTTATATTTCTTATCCCTCTCCTTAATTGCTTCCAATATGTCTCCATTAAACCATTTATTGTGCAACCATTTTATCTGTATAATCTTTTTTTCTATCGGCGCCAACTCATTAACCGCATCACTTATTACGCGTACTAGCCAGTCTGCCTTAACATCTATATCACATATTGTCATATTACTATGTTTATAGTCTCTTCTCGCATTACGTAATAAATAACTAAACGCCTCTACATCGATTTTATTAATGTTCCTTTTTCTAATAACCGAGAGAGAGAGAGAGAGGGAGAGAGAGGGAGGGAGAGAGAAGCAGAGAGAGAGAGAGAGAGAGAGGAAGGGAGAGAAAGGGAGGGAGAGAGAGGGAGAGAGGGAGAGAGGGAGGGAGAGAGAGAGGGAGAGAGTGAGAGGGGAGAGAGTGAGAGGAGAGGGAGAGAGAGAGAGAGAGAGAGAGAGAGAGAGAGAGAGAGAGAGAGAGAGAGAGAGAGAGATAATTTTGTTATGCCCAAGCAATGGCTAAAAGGCAAAGATAAGAATACAATCAATAATTATAAAAGCAAGCACATGCTCTCTCTCAAACAATATGCAACTACAGACTAACCTACAACTAACGCTACTTAAAACTAACGCCATTTAAAACTAACGCCACTTAAAACTAACGCAACTTACAATTAAAACTAATTAAATAATACCTCTCAAACTAAATTAACAAAAGAATAGAATAAGAAGTACACAAGAAAAAAGAGCAAATGAACAAGAACAAAAGACACGTCACTCATTGTCAGATTCAGACGAAAGCAGAAACATACGAAGTAAGATCTTGAATGATGCCAGAGAGGATGCCGATGTAATTGAGCTGGGAAGAGAATGTCAAAAATATATGGAGGAAAGTTGGAAGGAGTTCCTATAAGCAACTGTTCTGTGAGTAGGAATATGGAAGGTTTGAGCAGATGAAGCAGTTAGACGGTCAGATCTCCTAAGTGTTGGATTGGGCAGCGATCATGTATCTTTTCCCCTAGGGCGGAAACGTGAAAAATGAAAAGTTTCACGTGAACTCGATGATTCCACCGATCATGTAACTTTTATAAGTTACATGATCGGTGGAAACGTGAAACTTTTCTCGTGAACTTGTTCGCCATGGAATTTGCTGGCGAAAAGGTGGAAATATAGGGAAATAGTGATGTTGCTCCTGCAAAATATGTTATTATACAAGTGATATGTAGTGGTATGTGATGTGACGTTGCGGCTCGCCGCACCGTCGCCGCGTCGCGGCGCCCCGCCGCCGTCACAAGGCGCGGAATTTCGCGCCCAGGGACGGACCAGGAAGGCAACGACGAGATCTCCAGGGGTCGTATTTAATCGCGTTTCCGCATTTTGATTACTTTCTTTTGTTTTTTTTTTTGCAATGTAATACGCGCGGCACCTCACCCACACCACGGCAAACCTTCGAGGGAGTATTTGGCGAAGGAAATCAAGGACGATCGATAACCAAGGAGGGGTGGCAAACGCGGAAGCAGCAAAGATCGCGGGCTGGCGAGAGCAACGCGGCAGGCGGGCGGCACGTGCGGCAGCGACGGACGAGGCCGCCGATAGCGGGGCCCCAAGCGCTTGGGTAAACACCCGGCTTCAGCAAATGATCTCCACAAAACACCCACGGGGTGGCTGGCCACCGCCCCAGGGTCAAACCGGAGGCACACCGGCACGAGCGAAGTTCCGTCCGCCGCTAAGGACAAAAATTTGAGGAGTCGCACGCCGCCGAGGGACCGTTGCCCGCCCCCGAAGGATCTCGTATCGACAGCACTGCGCCGGGACACCGCGGGCTTGCAAGCTCGCGCCCGGTTGGCTCGCGCGCCCCTCAGGAAGGGGTACCGTATCGATTCCGCAATCGAGCGGGTTTAGCGTTTCACTCTCTGGTCGTCCATCGGCGAGATACGTTTGTTAAGATACGCGATAGCCACCCCGAGTCGGGTATTTCGATTTTGGTCTGGCGGATCGAGGATCGTTGGTGGAAGGTGACGGCGAGGAGCCCAGGAGGAGGCGTATCACCGGTGAGGTTGCCCGTAAATCGCGAGATGTAAAGCCACGACACCGCCCTCCGGTGCACGCTCTCGCTCGGGATAACGCATGTTAAGATCGAGTGTAATTTTGCGGTCGATAACGAGAGCGAAGGGCCTCGGGATGGTATCGTGGCTGCGGAACCGTGGTACAAGCGTTATGGCGAATCCCTGGAGGTCGCGATAGGCGTTAATGAGTTCGATATTGCGAGTATATTGCGTTGTCCTCGCGACCTTGGAGTACGGCCGCATACGGGCCGGTACTTCGTAAACTGCGTTACCGTTTTTTCGCGTCGGGGAATTCTGGTGTTCGAGCGTCGGTGTTAGCGTATCGATTTGTGTTCGAACCTCGTTATTACGGGTTGATCGCATAAGGTTTGCTCTCGCGTTGAGAAACTTTGCGTTCGGTATTACTTGCGTTACGTCCTATGGCGTCCCTGCTCGCGATAGCCTCGAATTTTGCGTTGGGATGTCGATGGCATTGTTAGTCGCGGTCGAATGTCGTTCCCGCCGATTGATTAATTATGTTAGACTTGTACTCGCGTTAAGAAATTACCGGTGTTCACACGTTTCGTGCGTTTAGATGTTACTTGCGTAGTTCTTCATGGCGTCCCGTGGTTATTAGCAATATCGCGACTCTAGTATTTCGCGTTGACCGGTATTCCGCATCATTGGAGAACCGCATTAATCTACGTTAGTTATCGTATTCTTTGCCTGGTTAAATGACTCGGCGCCTCCCCGTGGCGCCCGAGCAGAATCATTTGCGTCAGGTTAAGATATCGTGGCGACAGAGTTTTCGTACAGTTCCGGACGTGGTTGTCACGCAATCCAAGCGTGACGTGCCATTATTTCGCGACATGTTACGTTGAACCTCACTCTTATTAGTGATATTAAGTGTAGCATTCTTGCGTAGTATAATTTTTGACTCGAATTATTAATTGTTTGAGAATCGCGCCTTCAGCGTGTTTATTAGAGACTCAATTAATACGCCGTGGGTGTCTCGCGTCCGCATTAATATTATTTCTGTTAGATGAATCCCGACATCCCGCCACCGGCTATTCTTGATTTATTTATCGAATTTATCTTGTGTTTGATCGAAGCCGGATGGATAAACGTTATTATTTTCTCGACAACCAGTACTCAATAAATGTTATTTTCTTTGTTATCTGACTGAGTATGAAATTAACGTGTCACCCCGCCGAATATCGCGCTGCCCTTCATTAACCCCGCCCGTGTTTAGGTCAAGCTAGCCGATTCCACGCACCTCCACACTTCGTTTTGCGTCTCGTTTAGATTTTCGCGATTTCGTGGACACGAATGTACGCGTCTGGCACCCAACATTCGGAATATTTCGTGGAGTATCGGAGGTGCGAGGAAATCACTGGAGAGGCCTACCATCCCGCTCTCCTAAGTCCTTTTGATCCGGCACACGTCCCGGAGCGGTCCGGGAGTGCAAAAAGGTCGTGGCAGTGAATAGCTGTTATATTTACAAAGTGGACAGCTATATGTTTTGTGGTGGACAGCACCACGATTTTGAAAAAGCAGCAATAATAAAAATTTATTATCTTTTGGAATTACATAGGTATGTTTTTCTTGTTATTATTAACTTGTTAGTGATTATTTAATTAGTAGTCACATGAAAAAAGTAAACGTTTTCGGGTTATGTGTACATATATACGTATATAAAAACAATATCTTACTGCTTATAACATATTGCTTAATTTTATTTATTGTAGCGATTATTTAATACATGTAGCACACAATTAGTAATTTCATAATAAATTATTCTAATTTCGGTAAAATGTGTAAACGAGAGAACAAATTTAGTAACTATAGTTGAGAAAATATGTTAGTTTAGTACGTCATAGTATTTACATATATAAAACAGAGATAATTAAAACTATTATATAAAACTAGTACTAGTTGATATGTATAGGAGAAATTCGGGTAAGTTAAACCATTCGGGCAAGTTGTACCATAGCAAGTGTCATATGGTGTATGTATGTATGTACATGTCTATTGTATACGATAAAAAGGTAAAAATGGTGTTGTTGGACAAGGCAAGATAGTTTGTAACCTGCTACTTTGTAGTATTTTATACTGTATTAGGTGCATAAACATATGCATAAGGAAATGGATGAGCCTATTTCCTTATGCACATGTATATGGATCAATCAATTTTCTTATGCTTATGTTATTGCACCTATGCAAATTTGTCTGGATAGACACTTTTAGAGACTTTTATTGTTTTAATTAATTTTGTATTCTTTAGCATAATATGGCACTTGCTGTTTGGCAGCTGCAACTTGCAGAAGAAGAAGAAAGAAATATTTTGAAAATACAAAGAAGACAACTGCGTGATGCTGTTAATCCTTTTGACATTTTGGAGTCGCAATTTATTCATTTATATAGGTAGGTAAAAGGACACTCAACAATATTTAATATATAAGTAGTAAACAAAGGTACTGGTTCTATGCATGTAATAGTTCCTAAATCAATGAGATAAGGATGGATTTATAAGATTTTTTATATAGATTTCTTAAAGATGTTAGTGGCCAAATATATATATTGAAAGTTAATAGTGTTTATCGAGTTTAGGCAATATGATTTGCCACATTCACGTTTATATCAGCAATTTTGTTCATGAAATATATCAAAAATTAAATTTTTAAGTAAGATATTTAATACACCAGACTTTCAAAAGATGCTACATTTGACTTATGCAATGCTATACGACCCTATGTGCATGAAGCTGTGAGAGCAACGGCAATTCCATTAGAACTAAAGGTAGAAGTAAAGCAATTATAAATAAATACTTAATATAAGTCCTTTTTAATTTTTTATGTTATGAAAGTAATATTGTGATTAACATTTTATTTTTGTTGTTCCTATTTTGAAGCTTTTGGCAACCTTAAGTTTTTTAAGTTCGGGATCTTATCAGAAGAGACTGGGACAAGATTTTTTGACTTGTATGTGGCAAGCATCAGTTAGTGGAGCATTACATGAAATTGTAAATGCAATAAA
>NW_020216873.1:0-2274 GCF_003070985.1 Temnothorax curvispinosus | reverse complement strand
ACCATACAACTTTTGTGTGAAACATTTTTCTCTAAAATGCTTTGTTTCCGAGATAAAAATTCGTCAGGCTTTAAATAGTCCACCCTAGACATTCGACAATTTTTTCATACTTCAGGTCTAAACGATAGAACAATTTTGTTGTATAATAGCTCATTTTCTTTACAGAGAGGTGCTCTATCAACCATTGAACGAATTATGAATTGGAATAATGAATTGGAATTTTGGAATGTTGATTTCATTTTATAAAGTGTTTCGATGGTTGGTAGAGTATGTTCTTACAAAGAAAATGAGGACCATACATCAATAATATATTAGCGTATCACATTAGTGTGTCAGATATTTTGTATATGACTACCAACAAAAGAACTAAAACTTTCTCGGAGCTTATGCACACACCCACGCGCATTTTGAAGAAAAAAATTACATTTCTTTAAAATATTTTTTTATGTATTATCAGTATTAACCATAAACAAATATTATACCCATTTCCAGTTTTAAACAAAAAAATTACTCAATCTCCTTATAAGACCTACATTGCAGAAAAATTATAAATCTTTTTAAAAACTTTAACAACTTTCCATTTGTTCACTTTCCACTATTCTTAATGTTATTGATTTTCTACAATCGAATTTATATTTATTTATGTACAACAAAATTGAGATAACAAAAGCTTTTTTCGTTTTTTTTTTCTAGATCAATTGCATTTATGCAAGGTAATGCTGAAAGTAACAGATAAAACTATTAACAGTTTTATAGAGTCAGAGCTGCTCAATAATAAAAATGCACCAAAAGAGCAACCTTTTGCAACCGAGCAACCGAAAAAGCATTCAAATTTGATGGATGCATTTCCACTCTTAACTATGGACGAATTTAAAGCCGTTGAGAAAAAATTAAAGAACGACGACACTTACCGTTCTCGATTGGTAAGAATATAAGTACTTCATCTATTTTATATTTCGTGTTACATTAATAACTCAGCTTTTTAAAATGTTCAGATTGAATCACTCCGTGCAGAAGTTGTGGGTGATACCCTTCAAAGAATGATTAATTCGGTCATGCGAATCATATTCGATGATAAATTAGCATCTCTTTTTAATTGGAAGGGCCAAAGAGGGGAAAAACAAAAATTAAACGGACATCGTATCAACAAAGTAATGATAGGTAAACTTATATTGTTTTAAAGTGAGACATGTATTTAATCTTATTCACGATATCTTCATGTGATATTTATTTACAGAAATAGTGGCCGAAAAATTCCCGAAAATTAATGAGATTATATTTGGCAGGAAAGCCGGGACATGGTTATCTCAAGCCCCCTCACGGATACAAAAAAAGAAGTGAGTTTTGTTTCGTGTGTGATTAATGAGGCATTCGTATTCATAATATTTTATACCTACACGTTTATTTTTTATCATTACAGATGTAATAATAACGGCGGCGATAAGAAAGAAGATATAGAAAGCGACAATGATTGTGATGCAGACAGATGTAACAATAGCAGCGACGATGAAGAAAAATATACGAAAAGCGACGATGATTGCGATGCAAGTAAAAGTAGTGATGCTTCCAAAAGCGGTAATGAAGAGATAGATCCCTGAAAATAGCGACACTGGGAATTTCTAACTAAGCTACTTATTCTAACTTTTACATATAATTACATATAATTAACATACTTTTATAATTACATGTTTTGTATTTATAAATAAAAATTACAAAAATGTATGTTTGTTTATACATGAAAAAAAAATGAGTATTTAGCAAATACAATACAAAAATTGGTTAAGTATCTCTGATTTATATTTTTTTCAGATTTTACACTCGAGCGGTTTCGGGAGTACGGTGGGGGGGGGGTGTAAAAATTTTGAAATTTTTTTAGATTACAAACATCTTTTTTTAATGTTAAAAAAACCTTTTTTTAACATTAAAAAAACGTTTCTCCTAATGTTAAAAAAATGTTTTTTAAACGTTTTTTTCTAATGTTAATAAAATGTTTTTTAAACGTTAAAATAACATTGTATTAACGTTGAAAATGCGTTTTTTAAACATTAAAAAAACGAGTTTTAAACGTTGAAAAAACGTTTATTAAACGTTAAAAAAACGTTTTTTTAAATGAATAAAAAAGGATCTATCCCATTGATTAAACGTTTTTAAAAACGTTTATTAAACGTTTTTTGCAATGGAAAAAAAACGTTTAAAAAACGTTAAAAAAACATTTCTTTGCTGATTGGGATGCGCATATTTCGACTCCAAAGAACGGAGAATTCGATCAATTTT
>NW_020216872.1:0-2654 GCF_003070985.1 Temnothorax curvispinosus | reverse complement strand
TGAATATACAGCTGTTGGCCGTTTATTACCAAAAATAATGTCAAATTCTTTGGCTCGAATGATGAATTATTCAGGGTCAGGTGACAAACTTAAATTCGAAAATACGAAACTTCACGGGGCAATCAGTTGTAAGTTAAAATTTGCGTAATATTTATTCGTAAATTATATTTATTGTTTTAAACATTGCGTAAACTTTTTTGTTTTATTTTTTATTTTAGGTGCTGTTTCGAATGCTTTTCCTCAGAGCAATTTATCAAAAATGGAAAAAAAAATATCACAATGGTTACATACAAGTAATCAGCGAAAAATTAATTAATATATTTTTCTGCTTTATATGTATTTTTTTAATAATAAAATATTAATTGGAGGGGTAAAAGCCAGTGGTTTAAGTCAAATTTTTTTTAAATATTTACTCGTGTGCATAGATGCAATTTATATATTGTATAGATTGCATCTATGCACATGAGTCAATATTTTAAAAAATTTGACTTACACCACTATGGCTTTAAGGCTCCTGGGTAGTCACCGCGGCCATATTGGATTCTTACTATCGAGGCGAGGAAAACACCCAATTTTGTTGTGCATGCCATTTTCAAATAAAAAGACATTTCAATAAAAAATCACTCTAGATTGTTTCAGAACACTTCCGAAATTGGCCGAAAACTACCCTTTTCCCTCGACAATAAACAAACAGCCATAAAACGAAGCTTAAACATACGGGAAAAACAGCCGTTTAACGACTATCGAAAAGAGGTGAAAACGTTTCTTCCGCGTGCAAATCTTATTTTTCGGCCAATTTTACGACTTTCACGAATACGTTAAACGTTAGAGGACAAGCACAGAGCGAATAATAAAGAAATAGCACGCACAACAAAATAGGCTTGTCAACATGTCATTTTCCACGCCAACCCACGCCTTATAGTTCATTGGTTTGCAGGCGTGAGGCGCTGCACGATTCTTGACATGTCGGTAACATGTCAGCAGCGTACGCACACAGAGATGCTCTGTCTCCGTGACGACCGTGTCCGTGACGATGCGCGCTCGGCTAAGTTCGACGCGCCGTGCGAGCGAGCGAGAGAGAGAATATCATTCCCTCCTTCTCGCTCTGACTCTGATGCGTCGAGGCTGCTAGATTGCTTTCTCGACGTGGCCCGGCGATCTGAAAAAGAGGGTACACGTCGAAAAGCGCAGATGTGCACGATACTTTAATAGTCTGCAAGGGGAGAACCTCAGAGTTTATAGATAAGATATTAGTTGATACTAAGCATTCGTTGCAAAGTTATAAACAAAAAAGGATTTCAGCGTTCCATATATACCCGTGCGGTAACGTTCAATCCCGAAATGGTGTGTAGCAGCGCGGTACGGCGTTTGCCTGTTAAGACGCTGGGCCGGGTTTGTTCCCTGGTGCTTTCTTTTATTTTTTAATTTTTTTTTTTATTATAAAGTAATAATTATTTAATTATTTTAAGAACAAAGGAGCATGTAAAAAATAATTTAATTTATAGTCAAAATGTATTGATTTTCTTTATAACATTCGAACACGACATAATACAGGAACGCACGCGTTTTGGGCACAAAACGATTCCGAAAAGGATGAGAAAGAAAATCGAAATGACCCGTCAATAATTTTTTCAATTAATTGTGAAAGTTGAAACAAAAATTTATTTGTTATAAGGTGTAAGATAATACTATTCTCCATTAATCACACTGTATGACTAAATATATTTGTGTAAGGGAAAATTAGTTACTAATATTATCCTTCTCCTCACCTCCCTTATTAAACTCTTAGCGTTATGTAAAAAATCATTACATTCATATCATTCGATTACACACACACTTCTAAATTTAATTATCTTTTAAATGCTCTTTCGTTCTCGAAATAATTACTATTCGAGATAGTGCAATTTGGTACGGAAAATCGCGTCATTTTAGCAATTCATAGCATAAGGCCAGATATTCTAAATTGCTCGCGCAACACGCATGCATGCAGGGAGGGTGGTCGACGAGATTCAATTTCCACCGTGTCGTCTTCACCGCAATGTAAATCGCCTCTTCAATATTAAATTCGTCAGTATAGCATGAATCTTTCTTTCGCTCATATTCCAGAAAGTTCGCTAATTGCCAGCAAAACATTGCCACAGCTGACCGAGTGAATAAACAAAGTCAAGCTACACAATAGAAAGGTCCATGCTATAAACAAAAGCGAGCGCAAACAAGTAACGATCGCGCGGATCGTCACGTGCGAACAGTGACGTCAGCGCAATGACGTAGGGCTCCGACGGCCAATCACCCTCCCGAAATTCGTAGAAATTTGTCATTTTCGCATTCGCGTAACCGCTCGCCGCTCTTGCCGTGCTAACCATTGTGCGCGCTCACGATTTTTTCCTTCATTGGAAATATTAAAGATTCTGTAAATAACTTGTACATATTTGATTTGAAACATTATATACTTTATTTTTCATTTGTACTTGCTGTTCATTTTTGTTCTTTTTGTGGTCGTCTCGTTACCTCGCGCGATACCGCGCTACCGCGTGCTCTCGAACATTTCTGGTCCTTCGAGCCGGATCATACCGGCAACCGCGATTTTGGGAGTGCCTCCTCAACGAACGACCGCCAACATGAGCATGGAACAGAGCGCCTTGCTGAGCAGCCAG